>NC_084564.2:22082500-22320000 GCF_033978685.3 Nerophis lumbriciformis
CAGGGAACGCCACCTCGTTCTTGCTTGAATTCAATACTGTTACTCACCTTCTTTATCAAAGTGCTGGCACTTGTTACTTTCATTGGCCACTTGGTGAAGTCATTTTGTAGTCGTACCCAAAAAAAACACAATGTTACACGCAACGTTTTGCCGTACAAAACTGGGTTGACTGTACTTCCTTGCGCTGTATTTACAACTACAGAAAGAAGTTTATCAGCCAGGAAGCATTTATTTCTTCTCATTTGTATTTGTAATGGGATTCAATAATATTTTTTATAGTACGAGTCCAAAGTTTTGGGACATTTTCTAATTAAAAAGAATACAAAACCTTTGAGGTTAGCCTACTCAGTCACTGAAAAACGAGATGCTCAAACGTACAGCTCCCAACTCCTAGCTAGCAGAGCGCCAGGCTTTAGTCTAAGACATGTAGCAAAGCAAGGTCTTTTTTTGTCTTTTTTTTAACCCTATGTGAAGTGACGGGTGTAGAGGTGGGCCAGAGTCATCATTAAAAAGTACTTTTGTGTGATTAGGGGAAAGGTAGGTGTCTATGCAGGATGTGGTGCCTATTTATTCAAGCATGATGTTTTTACATTACCAGGGGAAAGGCATTGAGGAGACTTACTGGCTGGTGGGCAAGTCGGACTTTGCAAAGCCTTTGCCGAAACCACCAGAGATCAAACCAGGGTGAGATACAAATGACCTTGTCTTGAAGTATAGATAAAGATGCATTATCAAACCCCCAATCACAGCCGATTGTTGCCATGACTTGTTTTTTCCACCACTGGTGCATTTTGAACTCCCAGGGAAGACAATCACGGCCTGAGCCCCGAAGACATAGCCGCGTACGAGCAAAAGAAAGCCGAGAAAAAGGCTTGAGGTAGAGCGAGACCTTGCATGCCAGCTGGTGTTGTGCTAGTGTGTCCTGGTGATGATTTCTCAATCTTGACTTAAGATCTGTCAGTCCCATTAATCTCTTGATCTCATCAACTAGTGAAAGGAGATTTGGGAAAAGATCGGCGTTGAGTTTTTGTGGCGTGCTTTCTATTCGCAGTGTGGTTTTCCCTTAAAAAGGAGGAAATAATGCAAAGATCTTCTTGTCTTGATTAGGGTCAATTGGCAGGAGATGGTGACGGAAGAGATCAAGAGCCTTTTCCGCAAGGCCAACAGGCAAGTGGACAAGCACAAAATGAGTGGGAAAGGAGGAAAGATGTGAGAGGGATAAAGAAGGGGAGCGGCCGTCTCTCTTTCACTCTCTCTCTCACCTCTGTGGCTTAACGCGGACTTCTTTAAGAGGATTGTCCATCCACTGGCTAATCTGCCTGCAGCCAACACAGCAGAACGTAACAGTGCTAATGTAATGAGACCGGCCTGGTAGGACCAATCTTCACTCATGCACTCAATCATGCACTGCTCACTGCACTCACTGGCCACTGAGTGGCCACCCAAATGAGAACAATGCACTTGGTGGATGCCTGTTCCACGACTCTTTGTGTTAGTGCTGTCATGAATGCTCACAACAGGGGACGGTTATTCAAATAGCTGGCTGCATATTGCACATTAATAACCCCGAAAGATGGAGGTACTGTACTTTTGACTCTTTTATTTCTCTTGTATGTGTAGCGGAGACAAGCAGGAGGCAGTGAAAATTGGTCAAGCTTTTATTGAGCATTGCTACTGCACGCTCTCTGTGTTGTTGCGTTTTTCTTGTTTCTTGCATTGGACTAAGAGAGCAGAGTCTACCAAGTCAATTTTGTTGTGTGTCACATACTTGGCCAATAAAGATGATTCTGATTCTGACAACACAGGCAATTTAAGATAGGGAGGCATTGTAAGTTGTAATAAATACATAAAATCATGAATATTAAAAAATATCACGTATAACATGATTAATTGATTTGAAATTTGTATTTTTACATACATACATACATACATATTATATAAACATTATTGATTAAATTAAATTAAGTAAATAAATAAAAAAAATATTATATTAAACTTTAAATAATATGATGCATTAAATGATAACATTTCATGATAAGTACAGTTATGATGATTAAAAATATTGCGATATAATGTAAGAATCATGAGCAAGAAAACTTGTTCGGTGGGATTTTTACTTGTCCAAAAAGTGCTTCGAAAGCTTACTAATAGATACCAGTGTTAATTTTGTTGACTAAAAGTTTTTGTCTTAGTTATCGTCAACAACCTATTTTCCCTTGACTGAAGTAGGACAATAATGAGTCAAAACAAAGTCACGTTGACGAAAACAATGACGAAATTAGTTGACAATTTAGTCGACGAATACACACGAGACGAAAATAATTGACAGAGATGAAATCCAATCAAATTTAATTTTGTCTTTGGGTGGGTGGGACAAGTTAGTAATCTATCCAATCACAGTAGCATGTAGGAAAGGGGCGGGGATAAATCACGACTGGGATCCAATCAGAACTATTACTACTACGATGTTTGGATTTTTCCCCGGGAAACAAGACTCTATTGTAGGGATGTAACGATAACTGGTAATAATGACGACGGCGACAACACTAGCGACAATTAGTATTACCCTTTTAAATTAAAATGATCAAAAAACAAGATTGATATGCTGCACTTTTATAAAATCACGGGCCACGGCGGATTTACTGCAGGTGCCAGCTCGCTAGCTTAAACGCTAACATGAAAACAAGAGACAACATACACCGATCTAAACTTCTAAAAACACATTACTGTCTGAGAAACTAAGTTATTCAGTTGTGCACATTGAACCTACAAGCTGTGCTCTCGTAGCAAGGAATTGTGATGATCGGTTTTTCCTCAGAGGAAAAGAGACGAGGTGTTTTTATGGTGCCTTCAAGTACCGCTGAATAGAGTAGGACAGACACAACGCCCGCCAGAAGTGATACATAATCAGATTAGATGTTATTTGTTACGCAAACAAACTAATATTTACAGTACAACAATAAAAGATGAGCTATTAAAACAGATAAAACACTAAACTCCAGTGAAACATAAACACAATAAATGGAAAAGTGTTTTTTCAAACAGTTGTATATTTATTATAATTATGTTTAAAAAGCTTTTTGAGCACATTCCACAATAATAATGATAACCGTGGTCATTTTGGTCACAATAACTGTGGTATGGAATTCTCATATTGTTACATCCCTATTTATTCTGTATTGTTACGCACATAATTACAATATGTCTTCTACCCGGACGATAGAGAAGACATATGGACACATTTTACCGTTGCAAGGTAGACAACAAGACACGTTGTAAACCATGTGGCTCCGTTTTCTCTGTTCAAAATACAACCAACTTGAAGCGTCTTCTGCAGGCCAATCATCAGGACATCTACGCAACAGTAAGTAGGCCTTAAGTGATATTTCCAAATGACTCATACTGTACTGAATTACTGTTACTATTAAAGACAGTAGAGAAAGAGCAAGACTGCTCACTAGACCACTACTTTTGTTGTACGTATAGGTGAGCTTGCCCGCCAATCTAGAATAAAACTAGTTTGTTTTTTCATTTTAGTCATGCATTATTCAACTTATTTTTTTTAAATGCTACATTTCAGCTTAAACAAGAACACACAATAAGGTTAGTGTGAAGTGTACTTATTGAAATATTCATGGAATGCAGGTCTTGTTGCGAATTGAGTTTTTGAGATGCTCTGCATTAGGGTTGTACGGTATACGATACTAATGAATCATATTCGGTACTATATCCGCCTCTGAAAAGTACCGGTCCGGCATCTCAACATCTTCTTTTGTTTAAAAAAAATGTATATTATGTTTATAAACTCAGGAAATATGTCCCTGGACACATGAGGACTTTTAATATGACCAATGTATGATCCTGTAACTAATTGGTATCGGATTGATACCCAAATTTGTGGTATCATCCAAAACTAATGTAAAGTATCAAACAACAGAAGAATAAGTGATTATTACATTTGAACAGAAATGTAGATGGAACATGTTAAAAGAGAAAGTAAGCTGATATTAACAGTAAATGAACAAGATTAATAATTCATTTTCTACCACTTTACAAAATAATAGATTGATAAATGACACAGTATGTTACTGCATATGTCAGCAACTAAATTAGGAGCCTTTTTTTGCTTACTTACTAATAAAAGACAAGTTGTCTTGTATGTTCACTATTTTATTTAAGGACAAACTTGCAATAAGAAACATATGTTTAATGTACCCTAAGATTTTTTGGTAAAATAAAGTCAATAATGCAATTTTTTTGTGGTCCTCTTTATTTAGAAAAGTACCGAAAAGTATTTAAATATATTTGGTACCGGTACCAAAATCTTGGTATTGGTACAACACGACTCTGCAATAATAATTAATAAAAGTGCTTTCAAAGCAACGTCCAAAAAAAATGAATTAAAAGTTGTCGTTACAGCAACTTCCGCTGGATCTCGTGGGCCTCCAAAGCAAATTCCCCCCTGGGGACTGCTATGTATTATTTTCTTTATTGTACATATTTATATGTTCTTTACTTCTACCTGAAAATAGGACTATATTTATTCATATAATTTATTTGCATTATTTTCTAATGACTCTGATTGCAAAAGAGATTTTTTAATCATATTTGCAGAGTTTGGCACATTTTTGAACCAGCACAACATGATCAGAAATGTTGAAAAATACCCCAAAAATGATGAATTAAACAACTTATTGTCACATCAAATCAGTTAGTTCTTTCTGCCACAGGAGGGCGCTCATGTTGCACATTAGACTTTTATGACCAAACCTTTTTACCAGCCTTTTGAAGAGTTCCCTGCTCACCATGAAGCCCCTACACTCCTTTGTGTGGGATAACCCAACAAAGACTTTTATTTAGTCTAGCAGGCGAGTCCAACAAGTCAAGCCTGACATTCTTTGAATAGTTGACTGCGGCAGATAAGCCCTGCTCATCTCATCCCAAACACGGGGACGCCCTTTGACCTCCAGCCGACTGGAAAGATTATCATCTCTATTTTGGTTTCTCACACCAAAAACAATCCAGGTTTTTTTTCCCCACTTTTTATTTAAAAAAGGATGACATTTTTGTTTGTTATCACACAATTCCTACAGCATTTTTTGTGGGTCAGCGTAAATTAAACTACATTTCCTCTGCAAGTTAAAGCCGGTACAATTCAGTGCAGGCAGAAAGACAAATAACAAGGAGTGGATTTAGAAGTCAAACAAGCCTGTGCAGTGATCTACTCGTCTTTAAACATTTAAAGGGTAGCCTGGCCTATACCGACAGTAAAATGTTGGAATGTCATACTTAATACAAAAATCTGTGCAATTCCGGTAGGACACATGTGAGTCAAACTAACTAACTGGCTAATGTTGGCATACTTACACTTAGCATGTGTCACATACCAAGTTATGACTCTGGGGTAAACGGTTGCAAAATTACCTTAAAAAGTTAGCATGCTAACAATTAGCATGTGTCACATACCCAGTTATACCTTCTCAGTGGCCTTGTGGTTAGAGTGTCCGCCCTGAGATCGGTAGGTTGTGAGTTCAAACCCCGGCCGAGTCATACCAAAGACTATAAAAATGGGACCCATTACCTCCCTTGGCACTCAGCATCAAGGGTTGGAATTGGGGGTTAAATCACCAAAATGATTCCCGAGCGTGGCCATTGCTGCTGCTCACTGCTCCCCTCACCTCCCAGGGGGTGGAACAAGGGAATCGGTCAAACGCAGAGAATAATTTCACCACACCTAGTGTGTGTGTGACTATCAGTGGTACTTTAACTTTTTTTATATGACTCTGGGATACTCTGGGGTAAACGGCTGCTAAATTACCTAAAAAAGTTAGCATGCTAGAATGCTAACGTTAGCATGCTAACAGTTATTTCAGCATTCAATTTAAGTGGAACTTTACGAGGAATAAGTTCAGTTATTAAATCCACAGTTTGCCTTCAAGGAATGTGTTCCTGAGGTAATGCTCTAAAAAACTAAGTATTTAAAAGTTAACATTATAGCTCGTCGCGCATCTTGTCCCCTTTGGGTCGAACCACTCTGCCCAGGTACAGGACAGAGTTGGTCTTGCTGTCCTTCACCAGGAAAATGAAAGGGTGGTCCACGTAGAAAAGCTTTGGGTCCTTCAGCCGCCCGCTGCCGAAGATGTTGGTGTCAAACGGGTTGCCTTCTGTGTTGAGCTCCAGGGCGGACGCGTGGAAGACGTTGGAGAGGTACAGGTCCTTCTTACCAGAGATGTTGGACAGGTCGGCCTTGGCTTTGTCCACTGCCTCCGTCAGGCCGAGCTCGGCCAGATGTTTCTACAATAGTGGGAAAAAGAGTGATTATAACCATAAACCTGGAAAAGGAACTCATCGGGATGCACCTGGCTGTACAGTATATAGTGGTGCATTCCATTTATACTTGGAAGTGGGAATTTCAACTGGAACGCCCCTCAAGGTCTGATTTCCTAGTTGGAATGTTGGAGCCTTCTCACCACCCCTGAGTTTGCTAAAAAGATGCCTGCGCTGAATGTAAACAATGATATAAGCTTCCGTTATTAGCTCTTGTGATTAGTTTTTGTGGCACTAAATCAGCCACATACGATGTATAGTTAGACGTTTATACAAGGTAACGTTACTGTAGTGTAAACTAAATGTTATGCATGTTATATACTGTACATGTTCTACATCGCTAGCAATAGCGTCTATGTTTACTCTTAATCCACCGTAATTGAAGGTTGCAGAAAGACTCCATATTTTCCCATAAGTTGTTTATATTCAAGGCAAGGCAAGCGCAAAAATAGCTTTGGAGGATGTGGCCATCTGGATTTGCGACCTCGTAACTGGAACGCTCACAACTTGGCTGTGACGTAATTCCCAGCTACGACTCCCAACTTTCTAGGTAAATAGAACGCACCATTAGACCAAGACTGATTATAGTATGAATCACAAACCGAAACAACCAAAAATAAATGTTCTTAGTTTCACTTAATTCCAGTTATGCCTACAAAGCGCCACTAGGTGTCAGTAATGCTCTGTAGTCACTTTACCTCTCCCATACACAAAGAGTGAGGCATTTTACTTTTTTGTAGTTTTATTATACATTGCTCTTCCCACTTTAAAGATACCCTATAACAGCAAATGTGACTTTTTAACAGTGATGTGTGTCCCTAGAGAAGTGTTTTTCAACCTTTTTTGAGCCAAGGCACAATTTTTGCGTTGACAAAAATCCGGAGGCACACCACCAGCAGAAATCATTAAAAAAGGAAACTCAGTTGACAGTAAAAAGTCATTGTCGCAATTGTTGGATATGACTTTAAACTATAACCAAGCATGCATCAATATAGCTATTGTCTCAAAGTAGGTGTACTGTCACCACCTGTCACATCACCCCCTGACTTATTTAGACTTTTTTGCTGTTTTCCTGTGTGTAGTGTTTTAGTTCTTGTCTTGCGCTCCTATTTTGGTGGCTTTTTCTCTTTTTTTTTGTACTTTCCTGTAGCAGTTTCATGTCTTCCTTTGAGCGATATTCCCCGCATCTACTTTGTTTTAGCAATCAAGAATATTTCAGTTTTTTTCATCCTTCTTCGTGAGATTGTCATGTCATGTTCGGATATACATTGTGGACGTCTCTGCTCCGCAGTAAGTCTTTGCTGTCATCCAGCATTCTGTTTTTGTTTACTTTGTAGCCAGTTCAGTTGAAGTTTTGTTCTGCATAGCCTTCCCTAACCTTCAATGCCTTTTCTTAGAGGCACTCACCTTTTGTTTATTTTTGGTTTAAACATTAGACACCTTTTTACCTGCACACTGCCTCCCGCTGTTTGCAATATCTACAAAGCAATTAGCGACCGGCTGCCACCTACTGGTATGGAAGAGTATTACATGGTTACTCTGCCGAGCTCAACAACAACACATCATTTGCAGACTATAATTACTGGTTTGCAGAAAAATATTTTTAACCCAAATAGGTAAAATTACATAATCTCCCACGGCACACCAGACCGTATCTCACGGCACACTAGTGTGCCGCGGCACAGTGGTTGAAAAACACTGCCCTAGAGCACCAAATATGAGTAAAATCGAACATTTCTCTTGCTTTTTGCATCACTTTTCACTAAAAGCTTGCTTTTCAAGTTCCAGGTTTTCATGAAGTCATGAGAAAAAGACTCAAGCAGGATAAGGCCACCCACCACTTCACAGAAGACAACAGTGAAAAAAGAAGCAGGCTTCGCTAGCATCTTAAAAAAAAAAAAAAGCCTGGACCCCTGCCAACTGTAAGTTTGAACAATTTTGTATTTTTTCAACAAACAGGCTAACCTAGCATGACGTTGCTGTCAGCGCCATGTTTGCACTGTGCTAGTGTTGCGAACACTAGCGTCCTTACTGTTATGTGACAAGAGTTACAGTGTATATGTAAAGTCGGAGTCAAAAACAGGTCATTCACGTTAAAGCTACAGACACACAATTGCAGCATCAACGATAGCTTCGGTTGTCTACTGCAGTGGTCCCCAACCTTTTTTTAACTGCGGACCGGTCAACGTATTTTTTTTTTTTGTCATAAAGAAATACAATCTGCTTATGGACTGTATCCCTGCAGACTGTATTGAGCTATATTGATATATAATGTAGGAACCAGAAATATTATTAACAGAAAGAAACAACCCTTTTGTGCGAATGAGTGTGAATGAGGGTTGGTGCACTATCTTGAGTTTTTTTGTTTTTGTTTTTGTTTTTTTCAGTACCAATCGATCCACGGAACGGTACCGGGCCGCGGCCCGGTGGTTGGGGACCACTGGTCTACTGTATTTAAAAGTGATGATTCCCCGGCCTCACCTGCAGGTTGTGGCTGGCTTCCACGGAGACCTTGGGCAGCGAGATGGCCACGGCCCTGTTCTCCATCTTGCTGAGCCAAGTGTCCACCTGCTTCCTGGTCAGCAGCTTTTCCAGGCGCTCCAGGGGCTCCAGGTGGTAGGGCATGATGAAGATCATGGAGGCCTGCTTCTTGCCCAGAGGCATGTCCAGCACGTACAGCTTGTTCTCCTTGTCCTCGTAGAAGTCGTACAGCCCTGATGGAGCCAGCAGAGCGCGTCAGGCGCCTCATCTTTAAAGTGCACGGACCAGAAAAAGATAAGGATAGGAAACGTACCTGTGCGGTGCATCATGGGAATGCTGACCGTGAAAGAGCGGGTCACCAGGAAGCCACGGTTGTCCACCATTTGTTCATGGAATTTCTCATCCCAGTGAGCTTTGGGAGGTAACACACGACACTTACTTTTACAAAAAGTTTTATATAAAGTTAGTTTTACTTTATTTGATTCTAACTTTGTTTTACTATGCATTAAAAAGCTATAATCAACATACCCTAAGGTGCGAGCACTGCTCACACGTTCCTCTGCGCACAGAAAATCTATGCCGTGCACAAAATAAAATCTAATCTAAACTCTAAACACAATAAACACATGACTATTTGTTCCGTAGGATTTTGCGATGCAACTCTGTGAGTGACAGGTGACAAAAAGCAAAACTCGCAGACAATATCAACAGTGTTCAATTATTGTAATGTCTGTCGAGATGCTTGTAAGAGGACAGGGATTCCATCGATCACTTTATCAAGTGAAACTGTTTTTTGTCGGCTGTTAACACATTAAAAACATCTGTAAAAAACGTTGATCGAGAAAAACTGGTCATTTTCTGCCATACGAACCAGGCTTCAACCAACTCTTTGTCATCTGTCATACCAACAGCAGCCACTTGCTCTCTCTCACCTGCCAACACACGACCTCATGGCACTTAGCCACTGATGCGTTTATGACCACACAAAAAGTCGGACAACTCCAACACTATACAAAGTGTAAATGCCAGGTCATTACACCGTGACTCCTCAATGAGATGTGTGCTTATTCTACTGTCATTTAGTAAGAATGTCAATTTATGTATATTATTCATGAAAGGCTGTTACTAGATAACAGAAATGCTAATAAAAATACACATTTTACAGACAGAAAGTTACAGGAATGTGCACTTTATCCCATGCTTACATCTCATTGTGCAACATGAGAATGTTTTAAGGGGAACAAAATGTGATCTCTCTAAGGGGTACAAATCCTTTCCAAAATAGAACTCAGAAATACAATTCTAGTACATAGCTCATGAAAAACAAGATTGTTTTGTTATTATAATAAAACATTTAACTTGAGTCAGGTTTAGGACAGGTGCGATGCTGTATGGCCACAGTGTGCACGTCTGATGTTGCTCACATGTCCTCCACTAAATGATCAGGGAGAGAACATTGGCTATAATATATGCCAAGTCTCAACATATGTTGACATATAAAGAGGGTCCCGCCCAGGGCGCCAATAAAGCAAAAAACATCAGATTGGTTAGCTTAGCAGCTATGCTATCTTAGGTTTGTGTGAAAAAGCAAATAATTTCATGGCTTATAATATATTTTATTCATAATAAATTGCTGTTATTTGTCGTATCACCTGGTTGGTCCATAACGAAATGATTTCTACTTACGCTTGAAGAACATAGCGTTGACGATCACGGCCCCGTCGGCGTTCTGCACGTCCTTGGTGACCTCTGGCAGCTTGCCATCAGTGGACTTGGCCGCCCACTCGTTGATGGAGTTGACGGCGCTCTTCTTGTCCCGGAAGTTGATCTTGGAGTGGTCGTAGTTGTAGTGCTTCTTGCTGGTCTTCACAAAGTCGTCTGTGAAGACCACCGAGCTGGGCCCGTACAAGCGGTTGTTGATCTTCCAGGTGGTGTTGCGCGTTTTGGCATCGCTCACCTGCGAACAGGAAGATGTGTTGCGTTATTCATCAGATCAATAGAAAGCTAGGTACTTCATTAATATTCACCATTTTCCATAATATGTTAGCCGGTATATATTTTAACATTTGTGCACAATAAGAAAAAGTCAGTAGATTTTATGGTAGAAAACCGGCCAGAATTTTACCGTAAAAAATAACAATCAAACCATTTTTCAATTCACATTAATTAATGCACTGTAGAAAAAAAGACTGCCGATTTGAGGACAAAAAAATGGCAGTTTTACTGGTAAAAATTACAGTTGTACCTTTTTTTCATTTATGGTATGCTGTAAAAAAATGATCTGAGATTTAAGGGTAAAAAAAAAGAAAAGTGGTAGCTCAGTCACAAAACTTTTATCGTAAAAACAACGGTGACTCCCTTTAAAAAAAAAAAACTGTTGATTTTAAGATTTTAAAAAAAATTGGCAGTTCATTGGCCACTAGTTTACTATAAAAATAACAGTGGTACATTTTTACCATTTAAAGTAATGCACTGTAAAAACAACGACAATAGATTTTACATTAAAAAAAAAACTGGCAGCTCAGTCGCAAAAGTTTTACTACAAAAATAACAGGTGTGCCTTTGTTCATTAATAGTATTACTGTTTTTAATAACAGTTGTACCTTTGTTCAATTATACTATTACTATTTCAATATACTATTACTATTTTAATAACAGTTGTACCTTTGCTCATTTATAGTAATGCAATGTAAAAAAAAAAGTATTTTACAGTAAAAAAGAAGTTCAGTTCTGTCGCCAGAATTTTACAGTAAATATATAACCGTGTTGCCTTTTTTCCAATTACAGTAATGCACTGTAAAAACGACTGTAAATTTCATAGCAAATACTGGCAGCTCAGTCGCCAGAGTTTTACCATAAAAATGGTACTTTTTTTTTCCATTTCCAGTAACGCACGGTAAAAACGATCATAGATTTACATTAAAGAAAAGGCAGCTCATTCGCCATAGTTTTACTGTAAACATAACAGTTGTCATTTTTTTATAATAATAATGTTGAAAAACTGTCAGCTCAGTGGCCAGAATGTTGCTGGAAAAATAACAGTGGTTGTAGCGGGGGCCAGCCTGTGGGGTTGGGCGATGTGTACGTTAGTAAACCTCAATCCCTGACAATCTGAATGGCAGTGTTGGTTTAGAGCACGGACATTTTAAAGGTTGAAATCTTTGTAAGACCTGCTACCATACACATTTTGTCTTCACTGCACTAATGGTCAATGACTCATGGACAGTTTGTTGCTAAGTTCTACAAATTTTGCTGGATGGCAGCCATGTTTTTCAACCAATCCTGCTCAAATTTGACACACATGTGCTTGTCAGTCCCCAAAATGTGTGTACCAAATTTGCTGGTGATTCGCCCAAACAACCTAAAGATGTTTGGTAGAGAAATTTCAAGTCAATCCGACTTATGGAGTTTATAACAGCGCCACCATGTGGTGTTTTAGTCAGAATAGAACAGGCAACACAGTAGGGGTGCGCAGCGGTTCTTGCAGTGTGGTGGAGTCAATGTTTATACCTGTGAGAGCAGCTCTGACAGGCCGGCGTGCAAATGCTCGTCCTTGATTTTGTCGGCGTGCAGCAACGTCTTGACCTGCGAGGCGGTGGACGATTTACCCCCGAGGGCCACCATGCCCAGCGAGGACGCCACCACCACGGGCGAGATGAGGATGTTCTCGGTGTCTTTGGCCTTGGCCATGTTGTGATAGAGGCTGGAATCAGGAGTGATCGTTCAGTCACAACAAAAGGGGCAAAATTGTGATTATTTGTCATGGTCACCGACCTAAAGGCCAGGTTGGCACTGGTGTCAGCCAGTGTGGAAGCGTGGCTGCTCAGCTTCTTGTCCTCTGCACAGGCCACCAGGGCCAGCAGGCAAAGAGCGACTACGACGTTGCTCAGCCACATCCTGTTTGTCTGCTAAAGCCTGCAAAAACAAAAGCAATAGCTCCCCTTTTAATTAGTCTGCAAAATTATGATCTTCTTCTTCTTCTTCTTTCGTTTCCGGCAGGCTGGACGCATCTTAGGCGTATTGCTGACCCCCACATGTGTTTGTCGGGTTTTCTTCAACACCTCAGATCTTACTATACAGTGCAGTCTTTGAAAAATATTTTAAAACCGCTTTTGCAGAATCTTGATGTCCCCAACTAATGCTATTCTCCAGTGACGTGTCTTTATTTCCAGTTCCGGGCAGTTTTGCGTACATGATTGTTCTCTCTCTATTATATCGGTTACAGACTGTTAAGAACATGGTTAACGCTCTCTTCTTCGCCACATGTGCATTTTCCTTCAGTGGGTTTGTTTACCCATCATCGTCAGCCCTTTATTTAGTGCAGTGATTCTCAAACTGTGGTACGGGCTCCATCTAGTGATAATGTGCGCCAAAGAATCACTTAATTAAATATTCAAACACAGTGTTACTGTTCAAACTGTGTGTAATGTTACAGTGGCCAAAAGTATTGAATAAATTTAATACTAAAATAAAACCTCAGTCTTGTTTTAAATGAATACCTCGGCCTACTATGCTACTTCATCTTAATCTTGGTCATTATGGTGGTACTTGGGGAGCCAAGTTTTTTCTGAGTTGGTTTTGATTGATTGATTGAAACTTGTATTAGTAGATTGCACAGTACAATACATATTCCGTACAATTGACCACTAAATGGTAACATCCGAATAAGTTTTTCAACTTGTCCACGTTAATCAATTCATGGTTCTTGAAGAAAGTTTGAGAACCAGTGATTTACTGCCCCAGCCTCCATCTTGTATTCACCATCGTGTACCTTTTCCCAAGTCTAAAGCCTTGTGTGAATTTGATATTGGGTTGCACTAAAGAATAAGAGACCCCTTACACCCCTGTCCCCACTCTTTTTGCCACATTTCTTTGCAGTGTTAAACTGTTTTCTGTATTTCTATTTAACGTCCTTCTTGCTGTATCCCCTGTACTCATACATGTGCAAAATGATGACGTATGGAGTGTGAGGTTGTAACGCTAGACTGTGAAGCTCTTGAGGTGGGGTCAGGAGGAGGGCCGACATGTTGCCTGCCACGTCAGCAGGGTCTGAGGCTGAGCTGCCGCCTACTTTGTGCCAGATGTAATCTGATGCCTGACTTTTCTTCTTCTTTTCAACGTGATGCAATGTTGCACATTTGATATCGTCTATAAATCCGTGCAAGATGGTTTGTTTCCACGGAAGCGGCGGAAATGCAACTTATCTCGCTCACTCAAGACGTTTGTGGCACTGTAAAAAATGACATTTAACTTTTTTTGCCACATACATTTTATACATATACCTTCAGCTCTTTTGATGTCTGTGATTTTCATTCTGAAAGACAAGAGGCGTATGCAGTAATGCCCATATAGGAGGCAGTGAAACACGTATCTTCATGCTAGAACCCCAACTTCACCACCTTTTGGATTTCAAATACTGCAGAAAATCATCTTGCACGTTTCCAGAAGAATTCATTCTTGCCAAATTGGAGCATAAAAGAGTTTGTTGACAAAGCAAACGTTTTTAAAGGAAAATAAATGTTTTATCCCAACTTTTTAAGGATGCAAACATGTTCAAATTAGTTAAGAGGGAGAAATGCACCACTGTGCCTTTAAAAGGCTTTAACAAAGCCACTATTCAAACTTTCCCTGCATTCCACATCCCCACTAAGTCTTATCTTCTGATCCTTACCTTGCTCAGATTTGCAGTGTTTCTCCTCTCTGTGGTGTCCTGTGGATTGTGCAAAACCCTCCTCGCTGCTGCTCTTTATAGCCGCTGATAGAAGTTTCTAGAAGTAGGAATGGGTGTTCAAATAGATTTCCTAAGGAAGGCGGGGGCTGGGACGTCCCCCCCTTTTGGAATACACAGACAGGGGGAGGGATGTTAGATTGCAACAACTGGTCTGGATTCAGCTTTTTAACTTCCTCCCAACCAGCTGTGACACACATAAACTGATTCTGGGTCAGTTGCAGTGTAAAGTTGCATTCTATATACATTTAATCTAGTGCAACTTTTCTGACTCAATCTCTAATTTGGTTTCATCATGTTAAAAATTGACCATTTTATATATTTTTTAATAACTTCATGACAAATACAAACACAAACCTATTTAATACCGATACTTTCTTACATATACTTCTTAACATTCTCAGTGTGTTTACCCTTTTTGGAACAGCGGTCATCTCTAGCCTTTGAAAGTCTGGAAATTCAAAAAATAATTTTCGCCAACTTCAAAGCTCCACTTAAAATTTAGTTGTGAAAATCTTGATTTGAATGCAAGATTTCAAAGGCCCTTCTCCCCCCCACTAGTGCCACGTCACAGTCTGTCAAACACAGCCAGTTGTTTGGAGGCAGAAAGATGGTTGACCACTGTTGAAAAATCATTTTTATTTACTCAGTTTTGCACCAACATTGAGGATTATATAGCTATGTAACAGTAGTATAAGGGGGCCATCATGTACTCCCTTTCACACTGCCTGTAAAAGCCACATTTTTTCTGGGCTGTACTGTATTAAAGCCCGTAAAACCCAATGAAAGGACCACGTTGAATAGTTAAAAGTAGTTTCAGAGCCGTAAAAAGTGCAATAAAGTTGCATTGCAGAGTTCTGGGTCAAATGTGGATAATTCTTCTGTTAACTCCCATTTTTGCAGGATTTCCAGGTGAAAATGGTTTTTAAAAAGGCATAAGTTCCCCGCTATTGCTTATTCTAAACCAGTGATTCTCAAACTGGATCATCGCCAAAGTATGATTTGATTTAAGTACAGTGTTTTAATTTCCTATATTGAAACACAGTGTTACTGTTCAAACTATTTGCAATATTACAGTGGCCAAAATATTAAATAAACTTGTTAAATAAAGCCTTGTTTTTAGTGAAGACTTAGCCCTACTACGCTACTGCCTTTTAATGTTGGTCATCATGGTGGTACTTGGAGAGCCAACTTTTTTCTGAGGTGGTACTTGGTGAAATAATTTTGAGAACAACAGTTATAAACTACAGAGAAGGAATTCATTTCTCCTGACATGCAGGCGACAAGTGTTGACTCGCCTAACTAACGTCATTGCCTAAACAGTTAAGCATGGTGGTGGTAGTGTCATAGTCTGAAGCTGCATGAGTGCTGCCGGCTTATGTGTGTACTGTATTGTTGACATATGAGAAAATATACTGAATACAACCGACCACACCAAAATAGGCATAAAAAATGCAATATGAGTTTGCATGGCGTAACTATTAAAACTCATTTGTATACTCTAGCCTTTAAATAGCCCCCCTGTTAGACCAGTTGATCTGCCGTTTCTTTTCTTTTCTCCTCTGCTCCCCTATTCTTTGTGGAGGGGGGGGGGGGGGGGGCACAGGTCCGGTGGCCATGGATGAAGTGCTGGCTGTCCAGAGTCGGGACCCGGGGTGGACCGCTCGCATGTGCATCGGCTGGGAACATCTCTGCGCTGCTGACCCGTCTCCGCTCGGGATGGTGTCCTGCTGGCCCCACTATGGACTGGACTCTTACTATTATGTTGGATCCACTATGGACTGGACTCTCACAATATTATGTCAGACCCACTCGACATCCATTGCTTTCGGTCTCCCCTAGAGGGGGGGGGTTACCCACATATGCGGTCCTCTCCAAGGTTTCTCATAGTCATTCACATCGAAGTCCCACTGGGGTGAGTTTTTCCTTGCCCTTATGTGGGCTTTGTACCGAGGATGTCGTTGTGGCTTGTGCAGCCCTTTGAGACACTTGTGATTTAGGGCTATATAAATAAACATTGATTGATTGATTGATTGACCCCCGTCCCGCCATTAACCCTACCCACCCCCCAAAGGGTTGTTGTTCATCCTGCCAAAGAGCCACAAACAGTTTGCACTAAAATTCCTCACCTAGAGACCAATCTCTGGGTCAACAACATGTCCAATCAAATATCCTAATACACATCAGTGGACTATAGGAACCCTTTTGTAGTTCTATAGGTGCATATGCAACCATAAAAGGGAACAGGAAGGTCAGGAAACGTGATGGAACTGAATTTTTTACGATTATTTTAGGACGATTCCAGTTAGATCTGAAGTATAAGCCTCATTGGGAGGAGCCATGGTTACATAACCATAACCACATTGTACTATTTTAGAAAAACTGACAATCATCACAAGTTAAACCTCCTTTCAGACTTGAAAAGTGCTTCATTCTTTGGTTAATTTATATGTTTGTACATGCCCCTAAAGCTGACCAACACGCCGGATTGTAGTCAACTGGAGGCGTGTCTTAATGAAATTAAACAATGGATGTCCGCTAACTTCTTGCAACTCAACGCCAAGAAAACGGAAATGCGGATTATCGGTCCTGCTAAACACCGACATTTATTTAATAATACCACCTTAACATTTGACAACCAAACAATTACACAAGGCGAGTCAGTAAAGAATCTGGGTATTATCTTCGACCCAACTCTCTCCTTTGAATCACACATTAAGAGTGTTACTAAAACGGCCTTCTTTCATCTCCGTAATATCGCTAAAATTCGTTCTATTTTATCCACTAGCGACGCTGAGATCATTATTCATGAGTTCGTTACGTCTCGTCTCGACTACTGTAACGTATTATTTTCGGGTCTCCCTATGTCTAGCATTAAAAGATTACAGTTGGTACAAAATGCGGCTGCTAGACTTTTGACAAGAACAAGAAAGTTTGATCATATTACGCCTATACTGGCTCACCTGCACTGGCTTCCTGTGCACTTAAGATGTGACTTTAAGGTTTTACTACTTACGTATAAAATACTACACGGTCTAGCTCCGTCCTATCTTGTTGATTGTATTGTACCATATGTCCCGGCAAGAAATCTGCGTTCAAAGAACTCCGGCTTATTAGTGATTCCCAGAGCCCAAAAAAAGTCTGCGGGCTATAGAGCGTTTTCTATTCGGGCTCCAGTACTATGGAATGCCCTCCCGGTAACAATTAGAGATGCTACCTCAGTAGAAGCATTTAAGTCCCATCTTAAAACTCATTTGTATACTCTAGCCTTTAAATAGACCCCCCTTTAGACCAGTTGATCTGCCGTTTCTTTTCTTTTCTCCTCTGCTCCCCTCTTCCTTGTGGAGGGCGGGGGGCACAGGTCCGGTGGCCATGGATGAAGTGCTGGCTGTCCAGAGTCGGGACCCGGGGTGGACCGCTCGCCTGTGCATCGGCTGGGAACATCTCTGCGCTGCTGACCCGTCTCCGCTCGGGATGGTGTCCTGCTGGCCCCACTATGGACTGGACTCTTACTATTATGTTGGATCCACTATGGACTAGACTCTCACAATATTATGTCAGACCCACTCGACATTCATTGCATTCGGTCTCCCCTAGAGGGGGGAGGTTACCCACATATGCGGTCCTCTCCAAGGTTTCTCATAGTCATTCACATCGACGTCCCACTGGGGTGAGTTTTTCCTTGCCCTTATGTGGGTTTTGTACCGAGGATGTCGTTGTGGCTTGTGGAGCCCTTTGAGACACTTGTGATTTAGGGCTATATAAATAAACATTGATTGATTGATTGATGTTTTTGTTTGTGCTATGTACTTTTTAGATTGAGAATAATGCAAAAGTTATGCAGGCTACTGAAGAAGGTGGACCTTGTCACAGTCGTGTCCTCACTTAGTACCATCTGTGTGATTGTCCAGTGGACTGCCAGAGGAGAAAGGGGACTTCCTGTTTATCTTTTCCTCTAATATAAATCCCAGCTGGACAGTAACTGTTTGTAGATCCTGAAACTGTAGGCCAGTCTTTTCCTAACTTACTGTATAGTCAGAAGTCAGGGGAAAATGTCAAAAGCTACTGTTATGCACACATTTCCCTATAATTTTACCATATGAATGACACCGCCATGTGTTGCAGTCGAAGACAGGGCAGAGAAGACATGGCAACTGTAAAGCTGGAGTTTAAATTGAGCTGAGAATAAGGTACAAGTTTAACCCCTAATATATGCTTAGTGCTTGCTGCAGTTGAGCAAATAAACACCGAAAATAGGAATAAAGTAGTACAGGGGTTTAAAACTAATTTACATTGAGGGCCACATCACAGTTATGGTCGAGCTCAAAAGGTCGCTTGTAGCACTGAATAATATATGAATATGAATGGTAAATGGGTTGTACTTGTTTAACGCTGTTTTACCTTCAAGGTACTTAAAGCGCTCTGACATTATTTCCACATTCACCCATTCACACACACATTCACACACTGATGGCAGGAGCTGCCTGCAAGGGTGAAGTGTCTTATGATATTATTGCGCAATTGTCTATGCCAGTGATTCTCAATCTGTGGGACACATACCATTAGTGATACACGGGCTCTATCTAGTTGCACGCCAAGAAATCATTTAGTTAAATATTCAAACAGTGCTACTGTTCAAACTGTGTGTAATTAGACAGTGGCCAAAAATAATACATCCATCCATCCATCCATCTTCTTCCGCTTATCCGAGGTCGGGTCGCGGGGGCAGCATCCTAAGCAGGGAAGCTCAGACTTCCCTCTCCCCAGCCACTTCGTCCAGCTCTTCCTGTGGGACCCCGAGGCGTTCCCAGGCCAGCCGGGAGACATAGTCTTCCCAACGTGTCCAGGGTCTTCCCCGCGGCCTCCTACCGGTCGGACGTGCCCTAAACACCTCCCTAGGGAGGCGTTCGGGTGGCATCCTGACCAGATGCCCGAACCACCTCATCTGGCTCCTCTCGATGTGGAGGAGCAGCAGCTTTACTTTGAGCTCCCCCCGGATGGCAGAGCTTCTCACCCTATCTCTAAGGGAGAGCCCCGCCACGTATTTGTTAAATAAAAACCTCTGCTTTGTTTTTAATGAATCGTTAGGCATACTACGCTATTGTATTTTAATGTTGGCCATTTTGGTGGTACTCGGAGAGCCAAGGTACTTGGTGAAAAAAGTTTGAGAACCAAACCACTGGTCTAAGCATTTGTTTGGATTTTTTACACTGTCAAAAATGTCCCGCACCAGAATAAAATTGTTTGGAATGTATGATCAAATATTTGTTACATTATTAGATAAAAATAAAGTTTAAAAGACATGCAATCGCATGCAGTACTGTAAAAAAAAAATGCAGAGAACAATTTTGCCACACCTAGTGTGGGTGTGACAATCATAGGTACTTTAACATGTTTTGTTTTTTTGTTTTTTTGTCAAAATGGAAAGAATGAATACGTTTAGTGAAAAAAGATAAAGTACTTTAATGACGCATATTATTTCCAGGCTTTTGTGGGCCGTATAAAATTACGGGCCACATCTTGAGTTTGACACTTGTGCAAAAGTGGAAACTATGGTAAAGTACCAGCGTTTTTCCATATTATTTTAATCCTAATATTTAATGTGTAAGTCCTTACCACACTACTTTTTGAAAAGTGGGTGACAGCAAATAAACACCCGATGACATGCGGTAGATTGGCAACAGTAAATTGTCCCTAGTGTGTGAATGTGAGTGTGAATGTTGTCTGTCTGTCTGTGTTGGCCCTGTGATGAGGTGGCGACTTGTCCAGGGTGTACACCGCCTTCCGTCCGAATGCAGCTGAGATAGGCTCCAGCCCTTCCGCGACCCCAAAAAGGGATAAGTGGTAGAAAATGGATGGATGGACATGCGGTAAAAGAAAATGGATGAATGGCATTTCATTAGGCTACAGCTACACTAATAAAAAAGAGAGCTCTCCCTATTGGATTTTAACAGCAGTTGCATTGCACTGTGGACTAACAGCCACTAGACGGCGCTAAACGCATGCAAATAAATAATATGTGAGGAGAAATGCATCATTTTGCAGCTGTACAATCAAAAGGGACTAATGTACTTTAACTAGTTATTTATTCTTTGCACACCTACAGGAAATGCATTTCTCAGTCAGCCAGCACTGTATTCATTTGGAAACACAAGAAAACGTGCTGCAATAAATATCACCTGCAGAGCAGATCCCCACTCATCATCCAGCCCATCCTGCAGGCGGATGCTGCTGGCATTTTGAAATGGGTGCAGCTCAATAGAAGCTTAGCAGCTGGAACTGCTGACTAATCTTCAACCTGTGGAGAGAGGAAGTGAAAAGCCCAGGTGAGCTGCTGCATCTAAATAGTAAATGCACCTGCAGATGCAAGACACAAAATTATGAAAGTATAGCACTCTTGCAAAGATGCTACGTCATTGAGTGGTCCATTGGGCTATGATTTGTGCATGTGTGCAAACATGAAACAAAAATTAGAAACCATGTAAATGATAGTGAGAAGGAAAGGGGCTTCTTAAGATTCTAATTTTAATCCGTAGGCAAAGCACACAACTCTTGGGTGTTTATGGCCTCTCATATCTGTCAATGTCAACACAGTTAGATTTTGATAAACCTACAATAAACAGACAGCATGGCTCCTATGGCTACTCGCCAGTGAATGACATGAACCTGTGATGCGTTCAAGTACCCTCGGAGTGTTTGCCATTGACGAACTCACTTGACGAATAAATACAAAGCATAATATACTCACTAAACGTTCAAGCGCAACTGTGGATGGTAATGATACGCCATGAATATGTTTCAGCATAAAAACTGACACAACCGATATAAAAATTGTGGACATAACGTGAGAAGATCTGGAAGATGATGGGAAATCCCATGCCCGGTGAACGTGCATGCCGGCCGGGTGTAAAGTCAGCTTGGTGACTGTCTCCCTCCCTGTTACAAGAGAGCTGCGGATAAAAAAGCTCCGACACTCCACCTACCTTTACAAGTGCTTTGAGTCATTATAGTAGACGACGCTCATCGAGGAGGATGAAGGAGATACCACCAAAAGAAGCTACTATTATAGGAAAAATCTGCGCTTTTAGCTTTTAAGTACTAAAGACAACGTTCGCTCTTGTGTGTGAGACACGTTTGCCCTTTTTTTTGTTTTCGGTAGTAAACTTTTGATATTGTTAGCATTTATCGACTTTGTCAGAATATATCGGCCACTAAGTTCTCTTTTTAAATTGGAAAAATACTTTAAATTCCATTAATACCTGGAAGAAAAGTACAAAGACGGTGACAGGTGAGTTTTGTTGCCAACTGGACTTTCATGTACAAACCTTGTGATGACCCGGATGTGCATGTATTTAAAAACAACACACACGTGCGCTAAACGTTTATAAAATGTTTGATTATACCAATCTTTATGACATTGCTCTGTTATATGGCCAGGTTATCAGATTGTGTTTATGTTCCAACTTGATTATGTTGACTGTTTTAATGTGATAAATTAAAAATGGATTAGATATACTTTAGAGTAGTCAGTGTACAGCTTGTATAACTGTAGATTTACGTTGCACTGAAAACAACTCTACAGACAGCTATTATTTTCCAAATATCTGAGTGGATACGTAGAGAATTTTTTGTTTGCCTACAGTAAAAAAGTCATGTTCTGGGGCTGCATGAGTCCTGCCGGCACGGGGAAGATGCTGTTCATTAATTGGAAACATTAGTTCCAACATGTATTGTGACATTGTGAAGTACAGCATGAAAACATCATTGCCGTCTATCAACAAGTCAAAGAGACTTGGGTTTCTTGTGTGTGTCCGCGGTCACCTGCCTGGGTTTTTTTGGTTTGTAGCGGAAGATGAAGGATTTCATGTGTCTGTGTCTGTTAACAGCGCTACATGTATGTTTTTCACATGTTATAGCTCAGTGAGCCGTCCCCCGTCTGGACGCGATTATTTACGCAATTTTTCCTCTAGTGGACAAGCTCAATTATTTTAGTAATCATTGTTTGTCAGGGTATTTGGAGAAAACACAATTCATTGCCTCATTGTTTATTTTTAGGAAAATAGTTGAAATGCTTACCATAACCTTATTTTTTTTCCACCAATGAGGGATGTAATAATATAAAAATTTCACATCTGTGTTTTTATTATCGCAGCTTTGTGGTAAAAAGTACACACACTGAAATATTTTCACCAAGTTATTTTTTTAAATAACCAAAATAAACACGCTGTTAAAAGAAACCCCACTATTTTGCATGTTTTAGGTTTCTTATCCTTCGCTTATTGTGTTTTAGTGTAATTATTTCATCTGTTTTAATGGCTAAGCTTTTATTGTTTTAAATATTGGTTTGTACTGTAGCACTTTTAAGACTTATTTGAATTAAAAGTCCGTAAAAAATAAAACCAATTATTAATATCTATACTTTTTGGCGTACGTTATGGCGTCCTACTCTTTGAACGCACCATAAAAACAACTGTCTTGTATGCCTCTGACTGTAGAACGATCACTCTGTTCTCGGTTCAGTGTGTACAATTGAATATCTTAGTTGATCAGACAGTAATGTGTTTACACAAGTTTAGATTGGGGTATGTTGTTTTTAACGGGGAAAAATGTTAATGTCTGTTTTTTTGTTAGCATTTAAGCTAACTGGCTGGCGCTAGTCAGTCCGCAAGTTTATGAAAGTGCAGTTATCAATCACGTTTTTTTGCAAATTTAAATCTAAAACGATAACACTAACGATCTGGAGTTTTATCATTAATACCATTGATCGCTACATCCCTATCATCAAGATTAAAAAAGCACTTTTAACATGTCTGTATTAATAACATTTGTAAAAAAAAATTCAGTACAAAATCTACGCTGTTCGCTAGCACACATATCATGACTCCTGCACACCACCGCCTTAATGTGTACTCTATTTTTCTCGGGCGTGCAGAAACTATATCTGCGTTTTAAGGTTCCGCGCTTTCAATACAGTCCAGGTTTTTATCAATTCATATTAGTTACTCTCATTGAATGATCATTCTTAGCAAGAGAACATAAATCACAGACCTTTTATAATATAATTATTCGATTTATTGTCGCAGCCCTACCAGAGTCATCAACAAGTTGGATTATTTGATTGGGCGCTCAACTTCGTGGAATGATATGTAGAGACAGTATATTAACTTTTGGCTGAAAAGTGGGGCTTATGAAAACCGAGATACCAGTATACTCACTTTTATGAGATACAGTGGTAAAAGCATGTTGCGTTCCACCACCGAAACACTCGTTTCTCAAATCAACCTATTGAAATCAATGGAAATGAATTTAATCAGTGCTTAGCCCTCCCAAAACACCACAATTTTAACATGTAGCAGGACTTTTAAAGAAGAAACATGAGCTTTCAGACAAGAGATACTGTTAGAAAGACATTACAATAGCATGTAGTACAAATAATTATGTGATAGTATATTGTTCAGCATTTACATTGGGTACTGGACTAATGTGATGTCCCCTTAGTGCTGATTTTCTATTCAGTCTTGCCAAGTCTGCTTATATCCGCTTATTATAAATGACTTGTTTTCACAGAAAAAGTTGCGCGTTTCTCTTGTGGCGTCTGGCAACACTCTCTCCAACGTGTAACAATAGAATTTTGGAAATTGCTGTATATGTTGCACACGGACGTCTATGAGTGAGGTCAGTGTTCACAACAAGCCATATGTATGTTTTTGTACCAAAGGTAATGCTTGACTGTCCACTTTGTTGAGTGAGGACGAGACAGAAACAATCGAAACACATAAACACAGCATATGCAGGTTCTCAATATTTTCATGTATAAATGTTTGTTGTATGGCTGCTTGTGGTTGCATGCGGTGGAGGCTGGCTGCAGCCCTGTGTGTTGCGGACTGAAGCTATGGCGGGGCTGTCTCGCCAGGTAGGCTGCTAACAGTTAGGACATATTTGTAACTGTTTTGTTTCTGTGATGTGGTCGGCCGCTTCCCCTCATTCGCAGCAATGGTTAGAGGGCACGATGTCGATCCCTGAGCTGTGCTCAAAAGCAAGTCTGAATTGTCGAATCAAAACTAAACTAAAAAAAATTATATTTTGTTGTGTAAACAAAGCAGGAACAGCAATGTGTGACAAGATTCTAACTGTTTATTGTTGATACGGCACTGTTACTAGGATGTAAAAATATGAAAATGGAATGTTACAATTATCGGGACCGAAATTATCACAGTTATTATTATCGTAGTATTGTTAAATGTGCTCAAAAATGACTGAAACGCACACTGAAATCATTTAAGTATTTTTTTAAATAACCAAAATAAATACAAACTGTTAGAAAAGCCACTATTTTGCATGTTTTGTGTTTCTTATGCTTCACAGATAGTGTTTTAGTATATTAATCTGTTTTAATGGCTAAGCTCTTATTGTTTTAAATATTGGTTTGTACTGTAGCAGCACGGTAGTATAGGGGTTAGTTTGTGTGCCTCACAATAAGAAGGTCCTAAGTTCGATCTATCTGTGTGGAGTTTGCATGTTCTCCCCGTGACTGCGTGGGTTCCCTCCAGGTACTCCGGCTTCCTCCCACCTCCAAAGACATGCACCTGGGGATAGGTTGATTGGCAACATTAAATTGTCACACGCGTGTGTGAATGTGAGTGTGAATGTTGTCTGTCTATCTGTGTTGGCCCTGTGATGAGGTGACGACTTGTCCAGGGTGTACCCCACCTTCCGCCCGAATGCAGCTGGGATAGGCTCCAGCACCCCTGTAACCCCAAGAGGGACAAGCAATAGAAAATGGATGGATGGGTTTGTACTGTTGCACTTTAAGATTTATTTAAATGAAAAATGCATGACTAATAAAATACATTCGTAATATTTCTTACTTGTGTGTTTATCGGTCCTCGTATGCACAGTAAACACACCTGTCTCGTATTCCTATGAGTTTAGAACAATCATGTTCAATGTGCACAATTGAATAGCTTAGCTGCTCTGACAGCAACGTGTTTGGATTGAAGTACCGTATTTTTCGGATTATAAATCGCTCCGGAGTATACGTCGCACCGGCCGAAAATGTATAATAAAGAAGGAAAAAAACATATATACGTCACACTCGACTACAAGTCGCATTTTCGGGGGACATTTATTTGATAAAATCCAACACCAAGAATAGACATTTGAAAGGCAATTTAAAATAAATAAAGAATAGTGAACAACAGGCTGAATAAGTGTACGTTATATGACGCATAAATAACCAACTGAGAACATGCCTGGTATGTTAACGTAACATGTTATGGTAAGAGTCATTCAAATAACTATAACATATAGAACATGCTATACGTTTACCAAACAATCTGTCACTCCTGATCGCTAAATCCGATGAAATCTTCTTCCTCGTTGTCGCTACTGGTATGCGCCGCTAGCGTCCTTTCTTTCTTCTGCTCGATCGCCATTTTCTGCTGCATATTTCACTACATCCAGCTTGTAATCTGCAGTTTATGATTTCCTTTTCGGTGCCATTTTTGTTCAGCCCTTCCCTTTATAAGTTACCGCCAATGTAGAAATGATCCATTTTAATAGCTACGGCAGTAGCATATAGCAGTTAGCTTCCCATGACCCACAATGCACTTCTGCCATGACCCTCCCCCGCCAAATTCTTATTGGTTGACGTGTGTGTGACGATTGCTGACATTTTGCTTCGTCTCTTCCGTGAATTAGATAAATAATATTATTTGATATATTACGGTAATGTGTTAATAATTTCACACATAAGTCGCTCCGGAGTATATGTCGCATCCACGGCCAAACTATGAAGAAAAAAAAAGTGATTTATAATCCGAAAAATACGGTATGTCGTTTCTTAATGGGAGAAGATGTTAATGTTTCTTGTTTTCATGTTAGCTTTCAAACTAACCAGTCAGTCCGTGAGTTTATCAAAGTGCAGTTATCATTCAGGATTCTTCGATATTTTTTATTTAAAGTAGGAATACTAACCATCAAGAGTTTTACTGCGGTCATCATTAATACAGTTTATCGTTACATCCCTACTTGCTACAAATATTACTTTAACTGATGGTGAAAATGCTCATAACTCAAGGTATGCTCGTAACTTAAAGCATAACAAAAAGCTCAAACAGCTCGCATCTACCCGTAAGTTAAGATACCACTGTACCGTATGCACATTTGATAGCTGTATGTTCAGTGTCCAGAGCATAAACACAAACCCATCCAACCATACCACCCACCTGTAAGCTCTGTTGAAGCAGAACAGATGCATCTGCAGGGCATTTAACCTAAAAATGTTGTTATATTGTGTTACTATTGGCAGCCCTGAAGCAGTGAGGTCATGTTCAACTCTCACTGGCACTAAAACACAAACATACACTCATAATCTGTGCCTTTCACCGGGTTAGGGAGAATGACCTGCCACAAAGATCTGGCATTTGTCTGAATGCTCTCACTGTTGGATTTCTCTGGGTTGTGACAGCTATTAAAATGGTCCTGGCAAACATTAAATGCACATTCAACGAGCAATTAGCGTGGAGGACTGTAATGTAGACTGTATGTTACTTTGGGGGTTTTTTACGTCACACTCTACTGAAACCAGTTTTCCCTTTTGCTGATACACTAATAGAGACTTTGAACCGGGTTATAGAGCTGTTTTGTTTTTGGTCACGTCATGGAATGTAAAGAAAAAGACACTTTATCTTGCAGCTGTTGACTGTGTGCTCATTGTGAAACTCAAAATAAAGATTCACTTTTTTGTCAGCATTCAAATAAGACAAACGTACAATTTTCTACTTATTTGAGCAGGTAACATTTCCAGTTCTAATTAGCAGTAATTCCCATTAGCTCTGCTTGCAAGATTGCAAGCTGAGCTGGCTTCAAAGTGTTCCCTTTTATGAGAGCTGGTGTTTTTCTCTATGCCTGAGCTTCCCTTTTGGAAATGGCAACAATACCTCCTTTTTAATGGTAAACAATCAACCTGCTTTTCTTTGCAACTTGAGAATATTTCCAACATTCCAGCAGCAGAAAGTGGTCATCATATCTCCAAATATTTTTGGGACTAACCTGGGCAGGAGAATTTATTTAATACCAACCTTCAAAATTCTGTAATTTACCAAATATTAGCATGTGTTTTAGTCATTGTATTATATTGTATGTCTTCATTTACTTTTTACTAGAAAAAGTAATTTCGAAAGCCAAAGCCGAAGTGTATATCTGTAAAATTAGCTAAAACAAGAACTTGTTGGTTGCATAATTTCTCTAAATATATAATTAAGGTTAAACCTGCAAAAAATAGCTTAAAAGCTAGCATGCTAGTGTTAGCATATTCAAATTTTAACATTAGCATGCTAGCAATTGACTAACATTGCTAAGGAGCATTTTAAATGATAAATGATAAATGGGTTGTACTTGTATAGCGCTTTTCTACCTTCAAGGTACTCAAAGCGCTTTGACACTACTTCCACATTTACCCATTCACACACACATTCACACACTGATGGAGGGAGCTGCCATGCAAGGCGCTAACCAGCACCCATCAGGAGCAAGGGTGAAGTGTCTTGCTCAGGACACAACGGACATGACGAGGTTGGTACTAGGTGGGGATTGAACCAGGGACCCTCGGGTCGCGCACGGCCATTCTTCCACTGCGCCACGCCGTCCTTTGAAACGGTTTGAATCAGTTGAGGAATGTGCAAAATGTTGATGTTTTTAAAATTGCCCATTCATCTCGAATTGAAAGAAATGTTCCAGAAAATGTGGAATTTCTGGAAATGTGAAAAAAAAATGTTTGGGGGGGAAATAGTAGCAAACATGTCATGAATCAGCCAAACATTTTGAAAGTGGATTGGCTTCAATCAGATAAAGTTTAAAGTTAAAGTACCAATGATTGTTACACACACTAGGTGTGGTGAGATTTGTCCTCTGCATTTGACCCATCCCCTTGTTCACCCCCTGGAAGGTGAGGGGAGCAGTGAGCAGCACCGGTGGTGGCCGCGCCAGAGAATAATTTTTGGTGATTTACCCCCAAATCCAACCCTTGATGCTGAGTGCCAAGCAGGAAAGTAATGGGTCCCATTTTTATAGTCTTTGGTATGACTCGGCTAGGGTTTGAACTCACAACCTACCGATCTCAGGGCGGACACTCTAATCACTAGGCCACTAAGTAGGTATAAAATAAAAAATGTGTGAAAGGAAGGCAGACAAAAAATAGGCCAGAGGAATAATTAAAATGCTTTCCAGCATTCACACAATTATGCCTGGTCCTGTCTGCAGTTGAGTCAACAAACGCTCTTGACCACTATTTGAGATTACTGTGTTTCCTATTTGTCCAATACATTCATGTGATTTTATTTTTTTTTACCAGATTTAGGAGTCAATATATGTAAATTAAAAGAGACCTTATAGAATGTCTGTCCTCCACAGAGGATGAAACATGATGTCGTGTCAACACACACGTATAACCCACTGTGGCGTCTTAACGTACTTAACTAGACCACCCACTTAACTCACATTGTCATAAAATAGTCAGGTGTTCACAGGGAACTGCCTCGTTTGCCTCCCCTCCCGCCCCCCAACAACAATGGCTGCCATCATGTCCGTGCATGCCATGGATGTCTTTGTCAGCTGTTTGCTCCCCAGGCAGCAGTATCAGCTCTGCAACTACCTACAGTCAACACCACAAATATGCATTGTCCAACCCTCCAAACAGAAAAACGGGGCGAAAAACAGTTTTTTTTTTAACCTTTTTTTTGTCATATTATATTTAAATACCGTTGTAACATTCAGTGTTGGTTTGGCCGTATTCTGTACTTGCAAAAGATTGTGTAGCATATGAGTGTAGAGCTTGTATAATACAGTACCGTAGTATAAATCCACTAAAAATTACTCAACCCACGGTCATTATTGTCTAACACCTTGTGTTCAAAGTGTCAATATGCTGGTGGATGTTAAGCACCTTGCGCTCCTCCATTTTACTTTTGTTCGATGATGGTGTTCAATTGGTCACTCCATCACCTTCATTACCACGACTTTTTATCCCGGAGGTGTGTTTGTGCTCAATATACTGTATTTTTCAAATTATTAGGTGCACTGCCGATGAGCGGGTCTATTCAGGTCTTTATTCATACAAAAGGCACACCGGATCATAAGGCGCAATAAAAATATATTTTTTCTACATTTAAACACTTTGTGGTCTACATAACATGTAATGGTGGTTATTTGGTCAAAATGAGACACAGATTATGTTTTACAGACAATCTTCAAGCCACTTTCTGACCGTCTCTTCAGGATGCGTTGTTTTGTGGACGGTCTTATTTGTTTGTGACATCGGACGGCAACCAGAGCCCTGTCAGTCAGAGTGGACGCTATCTTGCTTCAAAGCAACTTAATGAATTATTAATATTGGCCTGTGGATTAATGGATCGCTAAGAGGACGGTTGATAAAACGTCGTGAGTAAAGTGCGTTTCACATCAAACTGTCACAGCGTGCGTGACTTCAAGGAACATTTGAGGAGGAAATATTGTTGAGTTACAGACTTTTGTGTGGTGTTACTTTGTTATTTGTCATTATTCCAAGCTGATTTTAATGAGTAGCAGCAGCAGCTGAACTGAATGTAACAACATGTCATAATTATGTCGGTCAGCTGGAACAATAAATACTGATAGCAGTATTGTTAGTCCAGAATCTTCACGATCCTCATGGACCGACCTAATTAAGAACCGGTACCAAAAAATGCCGGTACTCTGTATACACTCCGAGATATAGGAACAATACGCTACTTTTTATTAGAAATTTTAACAGCAGAAGATAAATGCCACACAATAAGAGGATAGAGAAAAAGAAGGATCTTATTGACTATGGCATCAATGCGGACTACAATTGCGGATGCTTTCACATTTTTGGGACTTGCAGAGATCCCAAATACACAACAGGTACCAATAGGTATTGCGAAATATAGAGTGTGCAAAGTTTTATGGTTTAAAATGTTTTGTTTTTCCTCGGATTTCAATATTTTTTACCCAATTTTTCTTCTCTGATTTTTTGATGTGAGGTTTTCAGCACTGTTTGTGCTAATACCCCACCCAAAAATGTACTTTCATCTGTTCTGACAATTTATGTGTTATCAATGTTCAGTTTTATATTTATTTGTACTTTCCGGTTTCCCAACAGCATGAATTTGGTTTTGTCTAAGTTCAGGGACAATTTATTTTTTATCAAACCAACATTTTAATTTAATAATTTATTTTGTTATTATTACTTCCAAGAGCTGCTGCAAGTCCTTCCAAGAGCCAAAATTTTTTATCAGCATAAACCACAAACTTCAATGTATCCGATACCTTACAAATGTCATTGATGTACATTATGAATAATGGGAGGCCCAATACTGATCACTGTGGGACACCACATGTAATGCATGAATTTCTGGACCTCTTTTGATGTATTTTGTACAAACTGTTGTCGATTTTATATATAACTCTTTAATCAATGTAAAGCCAAACCCTCTAACGCCGTTGCTTTACATTTTCCATATCAATATATCATGGTTAATTGTGTCAAAACTTTTTTTAAATCAATAAATACACCCACCAATTCTTCAATGAGCTCCATTAATACCATGGATGTTGGTCTTCCTGCGTGGAAACCATATTGACTGTCCATTAGCGAGATGTGTTTTTTAATAAAGTTGTTCAGCTGTTTTCAAGTGTTTTGGAGAACTGTCAGAGTAAGGATATAGGCCTATAGTTGTTAGAATTGTGATTTTATTATTATTATTTTATTATAGATTTATATATTTGGATGACTTTGGCTATTTTCATTTTGTGTGGGAATGCACCGGTTCTGAATGATAAATTACAGATATATGTAAGTGGGTCTACAATTTTATCATTTATCTTCTTTACTACAATCATCAATATCATTCCAATCTGTGGAAGTTTTATTCTCACATGTGTGTACAATATATGTTTATACCTATAATTAATGTATACCTGTGCTTCTGTATAAGATATACTGTCATGAAAATACTTGCTGAAATGTGAGCAGGACATTATGTGCCCTGTTCCAACTTTTCTTTTGATGTAGAATGTGGATCAACATGAAAATTTATAACACAAGTCAAGACAAGATGGCAGCAATAAAGCACACACACCTCCTGGCTGAGGAGACTGCTTGTTGTATCCTCTTCTGGTTTAAAATAAAACTCATTTAAACACAATTATTATCGACTTGCGTTCATCTTGCGCCGAATAAAAAGGATGATTAGTCTGTTAAATCGCATGCATAGGAAGCAAACTTAAATTAAACAAATAAAGCCATATACAGTACAAGTGGTGTTAAGTGTTATTAGTCACAACATAATGCTCAGTTTTTACAGCTCTGCAAATGCACACATTTTTTTATTCCAACTAAGACGCCTTAGTACCGTATTTTCCGCACTATAAGGCGCACCTAAAAACCACAAATTTTCTCAAAAGCTGACAGTGCGCCTTATAACCCGGTGCGCTTTATATATGGATAAATATTAAGATTCATTTTCATAAAGTTTCGGTCTCGCAACTTCGGTAAACAGCCGCCATCTTTTTTCCCCGTAGAAGAAGCGCGCGGTGCATGCTGGGATATGTGACGTTTCATTTCCATTTGTGTGTTTATGTAAAGACCCCAAAATGGCTCCTATTAAGTGTGTTGTCTGTCTAATTATAAATAATGCAGACGAGGCGTGTTAACTGAGTTCTCAACGTTTACTCACAGCGTGCTCATAACCACATTCTAACTCCCAGCATACAACAACGCTTCTCAGGGCTACCGCGCATGCTCGTCACTATCGTTGCATGCTGGGTAGTGTAGTTGTTATATTTGCTAGCTCATAACATCACATTAAGAGACACGCTTACGCGCTTAATTCAATACTCGCCGTCATTCCGGGTGGATTGACAAAAGACCTCCAGCCGCTAGATATTGGTGTCAACAGGGCATTCGAAGCTAGACTGCTAACTGCGTGGGAACAGTGGATGACAGAAGGCGAACACACGTGACGTTCACCAAGACAGGGAGGCAGGGAGACAGCGCCAGACGACATTTTGGATCCCACATTCGCCCAACTTTTCAATTCGGACAACGAAGGAGAATAATTCGAGGGATTTATGAATGAAGAATAACTTCAGAAAGTGAGCGTTATGTTTATTTTGTGTGTTGTGACATTAACGTTCGAGCAACATTATGTTGCTATTGCTCTGCACTATTTTGAATTTTACTATGTTTGTGATTGCACATTTGCGTACATTTTGGGAGTGAACAGAGTTGTTAGAACGCTGGTTTTTAATATATTATTAAAGTTTGACTGACCTATCTGACTGTTTTTTTTGACATTCCTTTAGCGCAGTTAGATGCGGCTTACAACACCGGGCGGCTTATAGGTGGACAAAGTTTTGAAATATGCCGTTCATTGATGGCGCGGCTTTTAACCCAGGGCGCCTTATGGTGCGGAAAATACGGTAATTTTATTTCCACAGTAAAAGACAGACTAGCTGGATTCAGAAAGTGCCACGCTGACATAATTCTAAGACACTGCAAATGTGTCGATGCTGAAACAAAACACGTGGTGTGGTTAACTTTTACATATTTATACCCACAATGCTTCACGTTGTAAGATATACAGTAGTACCTCAACTTCATGCTCATGCTCTCAAATATCTCAAATCAATGTTGGTTTTTGAAATCAAATTAATTCAATCGGTGCTTGTCCTGCCCAAAATACCACAATTTTAACACGTAATATGCCTTTCAAAAAGAAAAACAAGCAAATACAATAGAATGTGCTAAAAACAACTGCTGTACAGTGTTTTATGAGGTAATATGCTTTGGTACTTCAACTTACGAGTATTTTGGGATATGACCTGTTGCTCGGTTTTTTGTTATGCCAGTTAAAGTATATTTCACAGCTCACAGCCAGAGATCAACACAATCCCTCCGACTATCGGAACTGAGAAAGTTAGTGCAATGAAGAAGCGGATGACCGAAGTAGAGAAACAAACCAATAAAAACATGTTCTACTGCTTGCCCGACCCAGCAAGTCCAAACAACTTCCGGACAGAGTGGTCAAAGTTGACAGGAACTGGTATGTTTGTCTGCAATGCCCAATCGTCCTTTTTGTAGAGTCAGGAGACAGAACGAACTGGAACACCATCAGCAGCTTCTCACATTTTGTCATGGATAAATGTCTGCTGTTGAGATGTCGTTTTGGCGTCAAGGCTGAATCCTGCTGTGGTTTAGTGCAGACTAACAGTGCTGCTCACCGGGTCGGATACACCGTTAGTCATATTTTTAATGATTTGTTTCCCTAATTCGGTGACTGTCATCTACTTATTTTTCTCTTTGCTCTCCGCACTTGCTTTCTCAGTTCCGGTGGTTGGAGGGCAGGATTGTGTCGATCTCTGGCTCTTAGCTGTGGACGGTCCCTACTTCAACCAGCAGCGGGAAAGCTCGTAACTCAAATGTATGCTCGCAACTTAAAGCAGACCAAAAAGCCGAGACAGCTTGTATCTCAAAATACTCATAAGTTGAGGTGCCACTGTTCATTTATTCTCCCAAAAATACCTAGAATTTATATCCTTTTAAGAACAAAATAGAGGAACGTGCTTGCATAGCTGGCACAGGTTTATATGCCTTTATTAGGCTTAGATAATCAGCAGTAGAGGGCTTGTCAAATCCAAATGAAAACCTTATCATATAAGGCCTGAGTAATGATCATTACAGCTCTTTTTATGTTTACTCTCTGCCATTTTTAGACTTCTCAAGCTCATTTAAGGATCGCTGTGAATCTATGAAGTAGACTGTCGGCATCACTTTGTCAAGCGCTGTCCTTGCAGCATCCACTGTACCATTAAATCAATGCTGCCCTGAAACCAGAACTTCCTCTTGCCAATGGAGTAGAAGGAGGAGGCTTCATCCTGTATGGTGGAGAGACTATTTTTATCCCCAGATGGAAAAATGAGAGTGATATCTTTGCATGTCTCCCACCCACTTACAACTCTTCTTGTTCCATTGAGAGTAGGTAGCTCGCTGTGGTTTTATTTTGAATATCTCCTGGTGGAAATTAATTATTCCTCTCTCCATTGTGGCACGTAATGGGCTATGAATTAATTGTTTCGTGGATAATCTGTGGCCTACATTTTTAGAATGATGAATTTTCATCTGGTCATGATGTTCTGGTCTGAGTCCATCCCTCTCCTCATTCCTAATTCTGTTACATATCTGTTATATCTGGCTGCTGGTTGACTTTACAAAAGTCATTCATCATCATCTCTTCACTGTAAGAAGACACAGGGATGTTTTTCTTTGAGATTTGTGATACAGAGGAGCAAGCTGTCAAAGGACCAGTGCCGTTAAATGCTGACTGAGCACTCGTGTAGCCTTACGTAACCTTGCGTCCTTTAGGAAATGATTCAGTTGAATGCAATGTCTGCGCGTTTCACCCATGACATGTTCTTACCTGTAGCACCTGCTACCTTCATTTTAGCTCCATCTTGTGATTTCTGACTGCGTCAATGTTGTCTTTAAACATGCCAGAATATTGTATGTTTCAACAATTTAGGATGTGTGTTGATTTTGTCAAAAAAATATTTAGACATTTTAAATATGCTTTAGTAAGCCACACTGGAAACACGTTGTCTTGTGAATCTGTAGCTTTAATGTTAGTGAGCTTTGTTTGTCTCTGACAGAGTGCGTGCTCTGGTGCACTTTATTCACTTTTTACAACAATATAATAAAACTCCCTCCAGGAATTAAACCAATCCCGGCAAATGATGCACAACCTCGCAACTTTGTTAAACTTCCCCGCACATTTTGGCTAATTCGTGTCATTTTTTCTGGCTAGGACTCTCCCACACTCCGACTTCATGGTCGTTCCAGTTTAAATTTCCGACTTGAAACTTTGAAATTTTAACTTTCCAGTCCAACTGCAACTCACCAGAAATGAATGTTGAAGATGGACAAACATATTTTTCAATTGTTTAGTAAACATGGAGAATACAAAACTTATAAGACAAGTAAAACATCTATACAGCATTTGCTTCCTAATTTGTGTTGCAATCATGTGCCTTTTGAGGTCAACATTACAAGGCACGCTTAAAACCATTGATAGTAAATTCCTAAAACCACCAGTTAATTCAAGTATTTGTAAAAAAAAATAAGCCTCAAAACATTGCAACTTTTGCTGCAACTTTCTGAAAAAGCTGCCGTGAATTCAGGCTTTTTAGGTTGCAGCCATCACAGAAAGAGCCCGCCAAATTCTGGAGGGACTGAATACAGTAGATGCCACGTACCATATGCAACAAAGTAACATCAAAGATTGGGGGCGTTCGCAAGACTAGCATAGCTGTGTGAGCTGCAGTGCCAACATTTCACATTTTTAATAGCAACATCATACATTCCAGCCTAATAGCTGGAAAAACTAAATGCTCCACGTCTGTAGCTAACTGATAGAAAGTTGGCAGACCTTCGAGCTTTATTTAAGATTTCTGTTTATACATCAATGTGTTTGGATGAGAAAACAAGTAAGGAAGATGATATATTTGTCTCACGTTTGTTGCTCATAAACAGGCTTCAGTGACATTTTCCTGTCAGAACATCATTAAAATGTAAAATTTGCTTCACAGGGGACCTTTACAGTTTTAAAACAGATACAGAAAAACTGCTGACTCTGCAGTGTGAAAGTGTTTTGTGGTGGCTTGCCTCGTGGGGAAGATTGATGCCAGCAGTTAGTCAGGATTGGATGTATCGAACTAAAGATATTTATGATCGCACTTGAAGATCTATGGAACACGTTTATCCGCTTGCTGTATTGCTTTTCCAGAGTCGTCCTGTGGCCCAGCTAGCATTCATTCGCTGTAGATGCCATTGTGATGTGGTAATCACCTTGCTGTCTTCTGAAGTGACACACAAGCACACAATAAGGCTTTATGTAATACATTTTAGGTCTTGCAGAGATCATGTTATTAGAGTCCCCGTGATGACGATGCACAGGACCTGTCGGAATATAACGCAGCAATCAATGTGAGCCTGAGTGGAAAAAAAATATTTTCTCAAAATATCCTCCTGACTACCAGCTATTGTTCTCTGCAGCAGGTTTCTTCTATGCTTTCCAGGCCAGTGACCACCAAACTGATGGACAGGTGGAGCGGGGACCCCTTACTTATAAATCTGGTAAAAATGTTTTTAAGTTAAACTAGTCCCAAATGTACCTTGTTATTGCGCAATAATAAGTTATCAAAATTATACAGTATAGTGTCACTAAAAGCTACCTGGCAACTAGCGCACTAATCGCTAGCTAACAACTAGTGTGTTAATGCCTAACTGAACACTGATGTGCTAACCGCTAGCTGACAACTGTGCATTAATAGTTAGCAGACAACTGGCGCGTTAAACAGTAGCTGGCAGCTTGCTCGCTAATCATCACTGAAAACTGGTGCGCCAATCGCCAGCTAACTATAGATGCACTCATTGCTACCTGGCAACTTGCTATCTGACAACTGCCGCGCTGATTGCTAGCTGACAACTAGCGCACGAATTGCTAGCTGAAAACTGGCACGCTGTTGGCAAACCAATCACTAGTTGACAATTGGTGCGCTAATCCCTAACTGACAACTGTGCGTTAATCGTTAGCAGACAACTGCCGCATTAAGCAGCAGCTGGCAGCTAGCTCGCTAATCCTCACTGAAAACTGGTGCGCCCATTGCTAGCTAACTTAATGGTGCACTCATCGCTACCCGGCGACTTGCTATCAGACAACTGGCGCACTAATTGATAGGTGTCAACCAGCGCACTAATTTCTAGCTGAAAACTGACACGCTAATTTCTAGCTGTTAACTGCAGCAGTAATCGCTAGTTGACAGTTGGTGCGCTAATTGCTGTCTGACAACTAGCACACAAATTGCTAGCTGAAGACGACGCGCTGATCGCTAGCTCTCAACAGGTGCACTAATCGCAACCTATCTTAACATGTTAACAATAAATAACATTTTATAAATATGAATTTTAATTTTTTTAGTTGAAACTTGCAAGGTAAGTTGAGCAGGATGGCCATTTCTCTGAGCTCTGTAGTAAACATTTGTGTTTTGAATATTTTTTTCCAAAATGTGTGACTATGACAAAAGAAATATACCATAAACTGCAAAGGACGCTTGTTCTCAGGGGGATTTACTTGACAACACCGTCGTCAACTACTAAATTGAACAGCTGCAATATGCCTTATAAACGCCGTCAATTAAGAAGTAAACATTTTGAAGACGCTCTGTCCTGTCCTAGTCCGTACTGAACAGACTTTTAGCAGCTCTGATGTAATAACTGTCAAAGCTGGTTGTCGCAGCGAGGCTTATCGCTCATGTGTCACTAATCAACTCTCTCACACTCACGGCCCGATACTGCCAAGCCTCCATATTGCTTTTTTTCTTCTTCATTTGTTCTCTATTTCAACTCTGAACAAGCTCTTGAGAACATTGGTTGGATCACGCATCGACCTGGAAGTTGATTTTTGGCATCTTGTACAATTTTCTTCCATCACAAATCATCTCTTGCTGTTATGTCATGGCCAAGATGATGTCATTGTGCAAGCTCTTCACATCCATTCATTGTTCTTGTCAAAGGCAGTATCTGTGAGTCATGTTTAAGTTATCCACATGCACCTTTTATCAGGCCGGCCCTGACATTTACTATGTAAGAGATTTGGTCCAACAGGAGGGCTTTCAAAGTGTCTCCCTTTATACATATATAATACAATTGGGGCTCCTCTAAACCCTGAACAAATGATTTATATTTGTTTATATTTTCAGTTGTTTTGTCCTAACCTCAGACAAGCTAGTTTCACACCATAGTGACTAAAAATCTATTAAATTTACCTTAAAATGTAACTGAAGTTGGCTTATCACAGAGGTGTGCAAAGTGCGACCCGCAGAACATTCTAAAAATGCATTTAAACAAAAAGCCAAAAACTTTTTTTTTTTAAGTGCAAAAGCTGTAAATGTAACAAGGAAAAGTTAATATGTCACCTGTATAACTAAAAGTTAACATGCAGGCTGTTGTTGTTTTTTAATTCACAGTGAAATGTATTTTATTCCATTCTGGACCACCCAGAAACACTACAAATTTAACATGTTACATGCTATTAGGTGAACTTCTCGATAACAAATATTGTTTTACAAACAATACCATAGACTTTACTGCAAACAACTACAGTAGTTCTATGAAGTAATGTAATAATCCATCCATCCATCCATTTTCTACCGCTTATTCCCTTCGGGGTCGCGGGGGGCGCTGGAGCCTATCTCAGCTACAATCGGGCGGAAGGCGGGGTACACCCTGGACAAATCGCCACCTCATTGCAGGGCCAACACAGATAGACAGACAACATTCACACTCACATTCACACACTAGGGCCAATTTAGTGTTGACAATCAACTTATCCCCAGGTGCATGTCTTTGGAGGTGGGAGGAAGCCGGTGTACCCGGAGGGAACCCACGCAGTCACGGGGAGGACATGCAAACTCCACACAGAAAGATCCCGAGGCCGGGATGGAACTCACGACTACTCAGGACCTTCGTATTGTGAGGCAGACGCACTAAACCCTCTTCCACCGTGCTGCCTAATAATAATGTACAGAATTGACCTTGGAGATCAGACTTTTAAGGCATCTCTCAGTCAAACACACCATCAGCAGCTTCTGATTAGTATGTTTAGCTCCCTTGTTATGACGTTATTATAGCTTTTGACTCCTTTTGCTAGACTAGCAGTGCTACATTGTACTGCTTCTCCAGGTCAGCTACACATACTTTTCGATGATTTATTTCTTTAATTCTTTAACTCATCTGCTTTTTCTTCTTAGTACTGTCTTTCACACTCACTTTCTTCAGACCTATGGTTGGAAAATCAAAGTCTTGCTAGCTATTAGTTAATACTCGCGAGTCAGACATCCGATGTGTTGGTCGGACCTTGTGGTTTTCACTGTGACGTTCGCTTCGCCAACTAGAGGTGGGGAGGCTTGTAACCCGAATTTTTGCACGCAACCTAAAGCATAACAATAGACCGACAGACCGCTTGTATCCTAAAAAACGTGTGAGGTGGGGAATGCTAAACGTTTTCTAATTTTATCCTAAATTGTTTTGGGGGCCACATTTCCAGAATGATAAGGACAAAGTGGGGCGACTTTTCCATTCACTTATAGTCTTATTTTGTATATTCCAGAGAACCAGCGTCCTCCACAGTAGAAATTAAATTTTGGTCTATTTATTTTGTCAGCCTTACAGGAGCGCTCTTCTGTTTTTAAGGACCTTAATATAAAGCGAGTCAAAGATCACCTCTATGTCAGCACTCCAGTGTTTTTAGAAATCTGCTCCCTCGAGTTCTTTTTTTAGCTAAACTCGCAGCCCACCAATTTAATTGCCAGGTTGATTAAAAAGAGAGGGCCTAAAATGGAACTTTGGGTAACACCACTAGTAAAACTAAAGATGTTGAACAAATGACTACTGACTGCATCTGAAGTAAAGAAGTGTAAAAATCACTTAAAATCACTTTAGAAAAACATTTGTAATTGACAAAAATGAGAGGACTTAAAGGGGTGCCATAAGGAACGCCTCACTTATGTATAACACAAGTTTGGACCCTAGTGATCTCTGTTTGTTTAACAGCAAACAGTCCAAATAGATGTCTCATCCTACACCTACTCTGCACCAAAATGAAATAGGTTCTTCCTCAGACAATAACTACAAATGTGCATTGTACTTTTTGCTTAAACCAACAACCCAAAAAACAAACCACAAAATCTTTATATGTCCTCCTAGCATAAAGAGGAAAGCCCTTAAAGGAAAAGGACAAGCCGTAGAAAATGGATGAATGGATGGGGTCATATTATGATTAAAAAAAAAATTCTTACATCTACATTTTTTACATTTACATCTTTGTGGTCTACATCAGTGTTTTTCAACCTTTTTTGAGCAAACGCACAATTTTTGCGTTGAAAAAATCCGAAGGCACACCACCAGCAGAAATCATCATATTTTAGTGGCTTTTTCTCTTTTTTTGGTATTTTCCTGTAGCAGTTTCATGTCTTCCTTTGAGCGATATTTCCCGCGTCTACTTTGTTTTAGCAATCAAGGATATTTCACTTGTCTTTATCCTTCTTTGTGGGGACAATGTTGTTTGTCATGTCATGTTCGGATGTACTTTGTGGACGTCGTCTTTGCTCCACAGTAAGTCTTTGCTGTTGTCCAGCATTCTGTTTTTGTTTACTTTGTAGCCAGTTCAGTCTTAGTTTCGTTCTGCATAGCCTTCCCTAAACTTCAATGCCTTTTCTTAAGAGTACTCACCTTTTGTTTATTTTTGGTTTAAGCATTAGATACCTTTTTACCTGCACACTGCCTCCCGCTGTTCCCGACATCTACAAAGCAATTAGCTACCGGCTGCCACCTACTGATATGGAAGAGTATTACACGGTTACTCTGCCCAGCTCTAGACAGCACAGACACTCAACAACAACACATAGTTTGCAGTCTATAATTACTGGTTTGCAAAAAATATTTTTAACCCAAATAGGTGAAATTAGATTATCTCCCACGGCACACCAGACTGTATCTCACGGCACACTGGTGTACCGCGGCACAGTGGTTGAAAAACACTGGTCTACATAACATGTAATGGTGGTTGTTTGGTCTAAATTTTGCATAGATTGTTTAACAGACCATCTTCAAGCCACTTTCTGACCACCTCTTCAGGATGCTCCGTTTTGTGGGCGGTCTAATTTACATGGCTCCACTTTGACTGCGTCTTCTCCCAGTCAGCCATGTAGTAGTTTTTAGCGCTTCCATATGGAGTCTACTGACAGATATGGTTTAGAACTATCCGCTGCTTTGTATTAGAAATGGCAACAGCGGAGGAGGATGCGTGTGCATGTACGAGCCAGTCTGCCTCACAACAAGAGGATGGAGAAAAAGAAGGAGCTTATTGACTACAATGTTTGACTACAATAACAGACTCGCGGAAATTTTTTTGAATACATTTTTACCATACGTCACAATTGGGGGAAAACGGCACAAATTGGCCAACAACTTGTTTGGAGGAACTATGATGGAAGGCAGTATTGTTTTATAAATATCTTTGCCATGCGTCCATGATTTGTTTTCAAATTTTCAGGACTTATGCAGATCCCAAATACGCAAAAACAGGTACCAGTAGGTAACAAAAGTTGGTTTTGTAGTAGAATATCAAACATCGAAGTGAATGCAGTCATAAGATATTATTTTAATTGACAAATGGGATGACATTCTTTTAAACAGGTATACAATTGTCATTTTCCCACTTGCTTAGTGACTTGTTTGTTTGAAACGCCTCAATAGAAAATTGTGATTGGTACTTTTTGCTTTTGTAGCGACACTTTTTTGTCTTCCAAGGAAAATGCTGAAACGTTTCCTCCTCTTTTTCCTCACTGCAATTTTTTTGATCACAGGAAGTGAAGCAGCAGAAAAGGAGATGACAGGCGCTGTCTAAGGGTTTATTTTTTTTCTGTGTAGCGTCTCTTTAACCCTCCCCCCTAAATTCAACCACTGCTTGATTTCCTGCAGAAATAATCAGGATCTTCCTGTGGTGCAAACTCATGGAGATTCATCATATTTCTTATGTATTTCAGGCAAATACTGACTCCAATCCAAGCAAATTTTTTTTATTCGTTGGAAGTAATATCCTCAAACCAATCACTAGAGTCTGGTGGTTCATGCCTGTCTGAACAATCGCAAGTTTGTTGTTTTGTAGCCATGCCAACAAAATTGTTGAGTTGTCAAAGTGTAGAAGAACAAAATAACAATTTTTTAAATACATTACGTCCTCTTTAGACCAGTTGATCTGCCGTTTCTTTTCTGCTCTGCCCCCCTCTCTTTCGTGGAGGGTGGGGTCACAGGTTCGGTGGCCACGGATGAAGCGCAGGCTGTCCAAAGCCGGGACCCGGGGTGGACCGCTCGTCTGTGCATCGGTTCGGGACGTCTCTGCGCTGCTGACCTGTCTCCGCTCGTGTTGGTCTCCCGCTGGCCCCACTATGGACTGGACTCTCACTATTATGTTAGATCCACTATGGACTGGACTCTCACAATATTATGCTAGATCCACTCGACGTCCATTTCACCGGTCGCCCAGGGGGTTGGGAGGGGCCCCAAATCTGCGGTCCCCTCCAAGTTTTCTCATTGTCCCATTGGGTTGAGTTTTTCCTTGCCCTGTTGTGGGATCTGAGCTGAGGATGTCGTTGTGGCTTGTGCATCCTTTTGAGACACTCGTGATTTAGGGCTATATAAGTAAACATTGATTGATTGATTGACTGATCTCGTCTCTGATGCTTTTTGAATAATTTGTATTCTGATCAGTTCAATTCATTTTTTTAGATAAATGGCTAAACAGACCTAGCAATGATATTCATACAGTTTATGTAAGTCGTACTGCTTGTGTAGGCTTTTCTACTCCTGGACAGCTGCACACAAATCTCGTTAGTGTTTGCGAAAACATGCACCCCAACTGTGTTGCTTGTGCTATTACTTTTCTAAGAAATACAACACATGGTGGTGTTGTTATTAAACCCCATAAATCAAATTTCAATTGAAATATCTCACAAAGCTCAGTGTGCCTGCTGTAACTTTGCAGTGTTTAGCCGGATTGCCACGAAATTTGGCATGCACGTTTTATGGGACTGAAGAGCATTTGTCAGCTTGATTGGTTGTAATATATGGTCTCTATCATACGAGCACTTAAATAAACAGCATCAAGGGTAGGGATGGGTACCGGATTTGGTACTTTTTATAGGCACCGACTGACAAACCAAATAACACCGGTTAATGATTCTTGTAAAATGAAATACTGCCATCTTTCGATGCCTTTGTTGCACTTGATGTCACGTCCGATTGCTGACTAAGCCAACTCAAACAGTACCAGTATTTATTCCCAGGTAAGTACGTGACAGTCAGTCGCTGACCTACTTATCTCTATTGCTGCGGCGGCTTGTGACCACCCAGTTCGAGGTGATGTGCGTCGTCGTTTTCTCTGTGTAGAGTTATTTTTGTACCAACTGACGTAGTTGACATTTTCCGGGAGTGCCTCGACATCAAAACTTTTGGGTCTGTATGAAAACGGCGAAAAAACCAACACGCAAAATTTTACATCGCAAGATTGTAAAGAAATATACACAAAGATAAGTTAATATCACCTTACTTATATGTACTAGTGTTTGTATAATGGTCTGTCTTTAAAATCCTGAAATATAAAGGCAGTCTGTAAATTCCATCATAGTTGATTGTCCTTTCGAGACAGCAGCCATGATGCTTGCTGCCGTCATTTGATTACACGCTTGACTCCACTATGCTCCGATAGTATCATAGTATAATGTGCAGTTATTCGCTCTAAATGGCATTTTATGATGTTTTTATTATGTAAATAGATTGATTTTAGATTGCCTTCTCAGAAAACCCTCTGTTGAAAACCCCATTTGAAAATTCCAGGAAATATGGATGTTAAAAGCTATTTTTCTGGTAATTCTAACATTGCTACTCAACATAATTAAATAATTAGAAATTACACAATCACAAGTTAAATGTTTCCCATTAAGTGGTTTTCTTTCGGTTATTTAATAAGTTTACTTTTTATTTCATGCATTTCATGCATTTATGATAACAGCTTCCTTAATTTTTGACCTATCACAATGGTTCAAATACCATTGGAAACATTACTAGGTCTTTTCCAAATATATTTTGCATTTGAAAGTTTTTGTCAAGTACCTACCCCAGGTATCGGTTATAGGCACCATCGGTTCAAATGTGAAAGGTACCCTTCACTAATTAAGAGCAATTTTCCAGAATGCCAGAGGAAGTCAGTTTTTTTAGGGAATGTATTCGTTAAATGTGGTTCACCACAACAATAAAAAATTATACAAAAATAAATAGGATCTACAAAATAATCGGAAAAATAACTGATAGATTTATCGATTTTAAGAAATGATCATTTTGTCTGTTATAAACTGGCACCATATAAGTAGGATTGAACGTGATTTGTTGGCACGGGTGTAAAAATGTTACTTTAATATTTTATGACTTGTTTGTAGGCCTGGGCCCATAGTAAGTCAATAAATCGAACAATAAATGAAAATGAAATCGATAACTTTGCCATAGATAAATTGCAATGTACGATGTTAGTTTTCTTTGTCTCTCGCTTTAAACAGAGAGAAAGAAGTCTAACGCTGTGCATTGCTCTCGGCACCTGAGCACGTTTATTTAACAGTAGAATAAACTGAACGCGAGATCACTTGCTTACACACACAGGATTCACGGATATTGCCTCCGTACTCGGGACTCGCTCGTGAGAAGTTTCGCAAAGTAAGAAGAATTAAGAGGAAAGAATATTGATTACAAAGCCAAATGTCCTGTTGTGGGGATATTTCAGCTTCAAACCGGATGGGCAATATGAGCCCATCAACACGGACGAGTGAGCCAGAATGCCTTAATGGCAACACCCCCCACCCCCACTTAAAAAAACGCCCAACCGAGTGTTTCCAACTAGGAAAAAATTGCACTTAAGATGTTCACTTTTCATCCAAGTTAAAGTTTTGCTTACATAAATTAGAGTTCATTTTATTTTGTGTTTAGGATTACAAAAAGTTATTTACATTCCAATTCCAGTAAAATGGTCAACAGTTATACTGTAATGAGAAATAAAGGTTTATACACTCGTTACTTGCATTATTGTTGTATATTATGATTATTGGTTTCAAAATAATGCTGACAATAATATTGATTAATTTTTATATTTATTTGGATAAATGATAACAATTACTAGCAGTGAAACAGCCTCTGCACTATGGTGTGGAGTTGGCCAGGCAAAACGTGTATAAATGTCAAAATGTACGCATAGTTGATTGAATCTCTTTAAAGAAGCGTGGGATGCCGTGTACTTGAGGTGATCTTGCTTCATGATGTACTCTTGGCCCCTTCCGACCCGCCCTCCAAAGAGCAGTTGCACTAATAACAGGAAAGGCGACCACTGCAGCAGATGCTTATGAGCAACTTCCCACAGCTTCAGACTGACTGCATGATTACAGCAGGAAGTGTTATCGTGCTGCTGCGCTAAAACATCACCCACTATGACAAACCCATAAACTTGTGTGAGCCATGTTGTCATATTGTAGCTGATTGAGTGTCAGTGCTGAATCAGCAGCTTCTCTAAATAGGCCTTGTTTATATTATTGACACCCTGCACTTACTGGCAGCGGGTCTTTTTAAAAAGCTCCACGCTGTTAAGATACAACTTCACTTGACAAAGGCCTGCTACGTCATAGCAGGCCCAGCATGTATTGATCCTTTCATCCATCTCAAATATGAATAATCTAGTGTCCTTCTTATTGCATTACAGTGTCCTTCTGATCAGTGGGATGTTTGACTTGCGGGAGCAGGACTGACGGAAGGAGGATGGTCAAACACCAACCCCTCCAAGTCTATGAGCGCCAGCTGTGTTTGTCCTGTATCACTGGGATCTACGGTTGCCGCTGGAAACGCTATCAACGATCCCACGATGACACCACCAAGGTAAGCAAAGTGTTGCATTTCGGGCATTGATCTACTTAACGTTTTTACCCTTTTGGGGTTATAAAAAAGATGACTTCATAATTTTTAAGACACAAAAATATTGTCTTTCCATATGTATCAGTCAGACTGTTACCTTTTTCTTCCTCATCCACTCTACTAAAGTGGAAGATAGGGGAAAAATGTGACAGACGAAAAAATATTGTAATTCCATTTGTATCAGGTCTATCTGAAAAACTCAGAAGAATTTTAACCAACACAACATCCCAGTACAATGACCAGAATGTCATTTGTGCCATTGGTTTACAACTGAATGGAATGCTTATGTGGGGGATTCCGACTATTTAGGACTGGTAGTAGTCGATACACAGCGATCGTTCTGCCACACAATACCTCAATGCTAATGAGGGGGTATTACACTTCAACGACTGTCACTGGCTTTGACAGTCGGATTGCTCGTTTGCTTCAATACAGTTGTTTTTCTCACTACGACAGGGCGAAACCATCCTTGCCCAGGCACACCCTCTTGGTTTTGGAGTATAAACATTTGGGGTTTTGGCACCAGCGGCTAGACTAAATCTGACCACTTTAAGTCTATGAGCACGAACTTTAAGTCTATGAACACGAACTGAACCTACTCTAATGAGAGGCAAAACGTCTTCCAAGACAAACCAAGTAGTCCAGCTGCGGTTGATTAAATGCCCTGAGATTGAAGTTGGTTCTTGAAAAATAGAATGCGATAGAACAGAATTCAAATAAATGTAGCTAACCACCAAACTGAATGTATGGGTTTGCCAATGTAAGGAGCTTTGAGAATATTGCGAAAAAGCGTTATAAAAATTATAATTCATTTATACATTCAAACATTTTGTTAGTCACCCATCAAAAAGGGTGTGGGAGGGATAAATTATCTGATTGGTTAAACTAACATGAAATCCACGCTCAAGACAGATCATTTTGACTAGAGATGTCCGATAATATCGGCCTGCCGATAAATGCGTTAAAATGTAATAACGGAAACTATATCGGTATCGTTTTTTTTATTATCAGTATGTGTTTTTTTTTTTTTTTATCAAATCAACATAAAAAACACAAGATACACTTACAATTAGTGCACCAACCCAAAAAAAACCTCCCTCCCCCATTTACACTCCATCCATCCATCCATCCATTTTCTACCGCTTATTCCCTTTGGGGTCGCGGGGGGCGCTGGAGCCTATTCACACAAAAGGGTTGTTGCTTCCTGTTATTAATATTCTGGTTCCTACATTATATATCAATATATATCAATACAGTCTGCAAGGGATACAGTCCGTAAGCACACATGATTGTGCGTGCTGCTGGTCCACTAATAGTACTAACCTTTAACAGTTAATTTTACTAATTTTCATTAATTACTAGTTTCTATGTAACTGTTTTTATATTGTTTTACTTTCTTTTTTATTCAAGAAAATGTTTTTAATTTATTTATCTTATTTATTTTTTTAAAAGTACCTTATCTTCACCATACCCGGTTGTCCAAATTAGGCATAATAATGTGTTAATTCCACAACTGTATATATCGGTTGATATCGGTATCGGTTGGTATCGGTAATTAAAGAGTTGGACAATATCGGAATATCGGATATCGGCAAAAAGCCACTATCGGACATCCGTAACTTTGACTGATACAAGTCCTTGCATTGACAAATATAGATAACATAGGCCCTGTATACACTGCACACCAAAACAGATTTTTTTGCCCAATAGTGACACAGATCAGATTTTTTTTGCCAGTCTAAACGCTACACAAAGTGCTTCAATTCTGATGTTTTCGCATCAGATTCAGGCCACATCAAAAGGAAATTCGAATCCAATTGGAAACTGATCTTTTCAAATGTGACTTCAGTCTAAACGGCGATGCGACCTGATGTGACCTTTTCGTCAGCTTTGGGCGAGCTAGGTCACTCGGGTGCGCCGGGAAAGATGCAGGCCGCCAGTGGAAGTGGATACGTCATCACAACATCCGATTTCAATTTTCGGACGGGCAAAATTTCGGTGCATCACTAGTCAATAGTGTGCAAATAATAGGCTATATGTAATATATGGATATTTATTTGGATTTCAAAGAAATAACGATTGTTGAAGGACCGGAATTGACACGTTGCGTACATTGCGTAAGTTGTTTACGTGAGTGAGCTGAAAAATAAAGCTAACGTAGATCCACACTGATGTTCGTATTGCGTCTACTTAACAGTCATAAAAAGATTAGAAGCCTCCCAAATATTACACTATATATATATATATATATATATATATATATACATTCATACATCATATTACTTTATTTATTTTCACGTAAAAACACACATTTTTAAGGTGTGGCAAATTATTTTATTTTGTAGTAGTAGTAGCGACTTCCTTGTTCATTTACGGAATCTGGTCAACTTCCTTTGTTTTCACTTTATCGAAGTACGCATGCAAGTGACGTCGAGGGCACATTTGGGCCTGTGCGCGTTTATACTGGAGTCTGATAAAGATCACATTTTACTTGCAGTGTCAACAGTGAAGTTTATAAAAAATCCGATTCGCGTCACTTTTATGGAAGTATTATTGTAGCACAATTATTTGCAACTGTCAATCTCAATCTGTGCGTGTGCGTGTGTACTAATTTGTGTGTCTATATACCAATCCGAGTGTGTGTATTTAGATTCACGTATATGTTTTAGATCTTCGTACGTGTGTTTTAAGTTGTCTGTTATTTATCAGAAAGAACCCTTAATAGACTGTCTACTTACACGTGACTTTTGCGACACTTCTGCCATGTAAGATATGAGAGAGCGCATCCAGATTTGTGAGCGCGTAATACAACTTGTGCGCACGCATCCAGAAGTGCATGCGCCTGCATTTCTATGATCTGTGAGGAGCAGGAACCGTTTTTGGCTGTCTTTTTTACACGTGACTTTTGCGACACTTCTGCCGTAGAAGAGTTGTTTGTCTGTACAGCAATTTGAACGTGTAAATAAAGTTGTCTGTCTGTAACTCCCCCTGGCCTTTCCTTATATTCAGCACTAGTTGGCGCCTTGCAGCCACTGATCATATTATTCTGTGTTGAAGTCAACATCGATGGACCACGCTCGAACAGTTGCTCACAGCTGAAAAGCTTCACGCTTTGAGTGTGACAGTCACGCAATTTAACCCTTTCTCATGCGACACGCCTCACTTCACTTTTCTCACGTTTATATTCCCCATTCGCTACTCTATATTTTTTTCATAATTATACACTTTGGTTTTCGCAGCTTCAAGCTGCGAAAACCAAGCTGCTTGGCATAGTCCGAGTAACTCTGATTGATTGATCAAAATAACCAATCCCAGACCAAGCCATCAATATACTGTGCCTACATTTAACCAACCACGGAAGACACTATGCAATTTAAACCAATCAAAAACAACGTAAGACGGGTCATGGCGTATCTCTTTCTCGCACCTTTACTGTGCGTTGTTTCTGATTGGTTTAAATTGCGTGGTCTCTTCCATGGTTATTTAAATGTAGGCACACCTCAGATACGCACACACCGATCGTATAACACGCACTTCTGAATGCGCGCGCACACGTATTACATGCTCACAAATCTGAATCACTCACTCAAATCTTACACAGCAGAAGTGTTGCAAAAGCCACTTGTAAAAAAGACAGCCGATAGATTCCTGCTTCTCGCAGATCATAGATATGCACGCGCATATTGTATTACACGCATGTGCTTCTGAATGCGCTTGCACACGTTGTATTACACACTCACGAATCTTACACGGCAGAAGTGTCGCAAAAGTCACTTATAAGTAGACAGCCTATCGAGGGCTCTTTCTGATAAGGGACGGACGGACAACTTAAAACACATGTACGCGGATCTAAAATACACAAACACAGATCTAAAACACACATACGTGGATCTAAAACTCATGTACACGGCTCTGACACACAATAAGCACGTACGTGAATTGGATTACATGCGCACAGATTGAGATACACGTTTGCAAATAATTTTGCTACAATAATACTTAATTTTGCTACAATAGTACTCGCCGTGCCAGCAACCTGAGGGTTCCTGGTTCGATCCCCACCTACTACCAACCTCGTCACATCCGTTGTGTCCTTGAGCAAGACACTTCACCCTTGCTCCTGATGGGTCGTGGTTAGGGCCTTGCATGGCAGCTCCCGCCATCAGTGTGTGAATGTGTGTGTGAATGAGTGAATGTGGAAATAGTGTCAAAGCGCTTTGAGTACCTTGAAGTCGGGCTGGGCGATATGGCCTTTTTTTTAATATCTGGATATTTTTAGGCCATGTCACGATACACGATATATATCTCGATATTTTGCCTTAGCCTTGAATGAACACTTGATGCATATAATCACAGCAGTATGATGATTCTATGTGTCTACATTAAAACATTCTTGTTCATACTTCATTAATATATGCTCATTTTAAACTTTCATGCAGAGAGGGAAATCACAACTAAGTCAATTGACCAAAAGTGTATTTATTAAACAGTTCTTAAGCAGTGGCACAAACATTCATGTAATTTCAAAACAGAAAGTGCAAGATTGTCAGAGACATTTTAAAACAAGCGATGAGTGCACTTTTGTGCATGATGTCACTAAGATGACATATCAAAACAACACTAGATTAAAGTGCACTTTTTGTACAGAACGCCACTACAATAGTTTAAAACAAATAAAGTGCACTTTTGTGCATGATGTCACACAAGATATTTCAATAAGTGTCAAATAAAAATGAGCTGCATAATAGGAAATCAAATAGTGTATGTCCTTCGCTATGTGGTAGGTTCCTGCGGACGTTATCTCCTTCTGTTGTTGACTATTTTTTTTATACGCTGTTGATGTGGAAATAGTTGCTTCGGCATTTTGTTGGTGTGGCACCGAACGGAGATGTTGACATGCGGAATAAGCACTCTTCATTCTCTAGCAGGTGACTTTTCAAATGATGCTACATATTAGCAGTAATGCTACTTTTTGTAGCAACACTTTTGCCCCACACTTGACAAATTACGGTTGTCTGTTCGACATATTCCCGCTTGAAGCCAAACCACCGCCAGACGATGCTGTTTTTCTTGGGAATTAATTCTTCCTTCATTTGTTACCAGATTCGCACCTTCTTTCTCTCGTATTACCACTCGTTACCCATGCCGCTACCTCTCTGCTCCGTGAGGGCCTATACGTATGTGACGTATGTAAGAAGGTGCGCTTGTTTTATGTCTCTGTGAGAAGAGCCTGTAGTGTAATGCCCGCAGCTAAAAGCAACTGCGTGAGAACGTATACTGGAATATCACGATGTAGTCATTTTGTATATCGCACAGAGACAAACCCGCGATATATCGAGTATATCGATATATTGCCCAGCCCTACCTTGAAGGTAGAAAAGCGCTATACAAGTATAACTCATTTACCATTTACCATACACTTTGGCCTGCAGCGTAAACATAGTCATTGTTTTTCATAGTCAACTTTCCCATTGTACTCATCCTCACAACTGATTCATTTATTTCATTACCTTTTTGAATATCTTATGGAGTTTTAATTTTGTAATGGTTATTTAATCGTTCATAAATAGAATGCGAATATGATGTTGTTGTTGAAATGTAAATAATCTTTATAATTATTTATTGTTTACCTTCCTCATTGTTATTAGTTGTGTTGTTGACTTTAAATGAGACCTTAATGTTCCATGCTCTGCGATATTTATCTTCTCAAGGTTTTTAATTTTTACAGTACTGAGCGATCAACATACTGTACTGTTTATATTTATTAATGTTGGGGTTTGACACAGTACTTGATGAGTGGCTGATGACAGCTCCTAAAAATAAAATGTAAAAAAGAGTAACAGTATAAAATATGTCGCAGTGGTAAAACCAGACACACAAATATAGTATTTCACAGTGAAAAGTGTAGTTGGCTGCATTCTTCCCAAAGCTCAGGGACAAAAGGTAATTACTTTTGGCGCAAAAATGTCCTTTCTGCCTTTATTGAAAGACCTTCATCTTGGAAAGGTTTGTGTGCTATTCAAATACTTGACCAATGCCCACAACATCCATTTAAAATCAACATAAACCTTTCAAATAAACCTTTATTGGTATGAAATGCAGCGGTTAATGCTGCTTCAGGCTTCTTTTTTTTCACATCACGTGCCAGGATAAATATCACTCTGGACAAGGCATTTACCCTGACCTTTTCCTGGGGCTCTTTTTTTTTGTAGACACAGGTTGTGTTGCTGCAACAAGCCAAGTGCACGCACACGCTCAAATGCACTTCAACACTCGATTGGATAATTTATTAATGCCAACATGCGTCCTGTGGACGAGTAGAACCCTACAACACATGCACAGACGCAGACCGTCACTCATCACATTAGTCAGATCCTCATGAAAAAACATTACTTCCCCACAGATAGAAAAGGTGTTTCTCAATCACACGCAGAACTTCACAAAACAAAGCCTAAAGCTATTGATTTGTGCTCTCCTGTTTACGGGAAACTGGACACCATGTTGCTCTGTTTCCTGTTTGCAAGTGGTAGTCTTCTCCAGGCCAGCAGATTACATAGTGCCAAGTCAGCATTATTTCTTTGAGGAGCTCATCCTTTTTGTTTTGACTATTAACATTGGACATGCAAACTCCACGGGGGGTGCTCGAGCCTATCTCAGCTACAATCGGGCGGAAGGCGGGGTACACCCTGGACAAGTCGCCACCTCATCGCAGGGCCAACACGGATAGACAGACAACATTCACACTCACATTCACACACTAGGGCCGATTTAGTGTTGCCAATAAGCGGTAGAAAATGGATGGATGGATGGATATCAACATTGGACTGCTAAAGCGGCAACATTCTGTCCAATGAATACTGTATTTTACATTAAAGGCTACAAGTACAATCCATCGCAGGATGCTGGCTGGTGGACAGGGGTTTTTTGTTTGTTTTAATCAGATCAAGCACACTTTTGAATTTTGATTAATCACAGAAAATCTGTTGCTTGCATAATTTCAATGAACTTTAAAAAAAACAAAAAACTATTTTTATTGCATTTGTGTGTGAACATTACTTAAATGTTTTACTGAAAACTTGGTATCTGTTTTATCTAATGTGCTGTCTGGGTTTATTTTGAAGCGAAATTTGCCACCGTGCACACTAGTCGGAGTATTGTCACTCATCTTTGCACTGGCATTTAAAAAATATTTAAATACAGGCCATTTTTTTTAAATACAGACCGCATAGCAACCCCTGCTGCCTTTCAGGTAACTATCTGCGGTTAAGGTCAAATGCATGTGCACTCAAAATAAATTGCGTAATCAATCTGCATTTCTACATAATTATTGTGATAAATATTAGTGAATAATTACATGCATTAACTTTGACAGCTTTAAGAATTTATGTAATCTGTTCTGGGGTCAAACTTCAGTCCTTATAATAAGTTTGTTAACCTTAGCCATTGTTTTAAATAATATTCAATTCTTACTCCTACAGTCGTGGCGTCAATCGCGCCCTAGGCAGGGCTCCCTTCATAATCACACTCAGGGTGAGGTGCATACCCGAACATCGCAACTATAAACTTCACTATTAAACCAAACAGGTCATTACAATATAGTTGTAACAGTCTTGTTTTTTCGCCTTTTGTTATCGCTCACATCAAATGCTCACTAAAGTTTAAGATGTGTTTTGATGCAGCAGGATTTGAAGATAAAGTGCATCAAAAAGTTGTTCAGCCAAAAGTCGGTCAACCTTATTGTCCCGGTAAATATAACGCCAAGATTAGCCAACGTGTTATTAGCAGTGCTCACCCTCAACTCGTAAACCAAAGTCCCACTTGGTGACTATCTTCAGCAATCCCCAGAACATAATAGATATAAATACTGCAATGTAATACATATAAGACATAAGTACATGAGTATGAATATGTTTGTAACCTTTTATACTTTATTTCTATGGTTATCCCTTTGCAAGTACTGATAATATTCAATAAATGTTTACCTCTTTGAAGTTTTGCCAACTCTTTTTGTGTATTTTTACACATGATTTTGATAGAATTTGGAATTGTGGTCTAAATTTAGCTGAGGTTAAACAAGCATGTAAATTCTAATGAGGGGACTAGCAGTATATTAGTCTAATGTAAGCATCCACATATATTGTAGGCGAGTGTAAGGTGTTAAAACAGAGCCCACTAAACAAAGAAGCAGAAATCTAGAAGGTGTATCTGTTACACGTAATTGGACCTGAATGAATCGCAGGAGCGTGAGAACTGGGAATCTGATGCTGGAACAGCATTCACAACTCACATTATTCTGCTTCTTGCATTTTTTCCCAGCTTTTTGTCCTGCAGAAAAGTACATTTGACTGACTGCATCTGTTTTGGTATGCACGTGTTTGTGCATCTTTGTGTGTTTACGGTGCATTGTGGGTGTCGGACCAACGTCAAACACACCGTGCAAACTGATCAGGCCGCTCAGTAATAATTGAAAGTATTTCCATGTAGCCCAGTCTTCAATGCTGACTCACACAAAGGCTTCAGAAATGAAAGCAACAATTTGCCGGTGTCATTTTCCGCTGACCTTGTGTTCATTTGACGACACCAGAACCTTGGCCTTTAATGCCACTGGCTTCTGTTGTTTTCTTCTCTCATAGTTGACTTTGTCATTCCTCATCCATCAGAGATTATGACAAGGTTATTATTATTACTATTAGGTACTTACGACGGTTTGTGTTACCGTTTTAAATTCAAATTATTGTGAAACTGTGATTGATACCACTTTGATAAACTCACAGACCGGTGGTACTGCTCATTTACTGGAGAATCATGCTAGCGCTTACTCATTAGCTAGCCTAAATGCTAACACCATTAGGAAATGACATACCCCAATCTAAAGTTGTATATAAACATATTACTGTCTGATCAACTAAACTGTTCACTTGTGTACAATGAACCTACAGACTGTGCTATCTCTGATTAGCGTGATCGATATATACTTGAAGGAATTTGACAACAGGAAGTGAACTCGCGTGATGTCACATAAAACAAAAGTTATTTTAAAAATTACCCTTTAACCTTTACAAATGAAAATGGAAAAAAAACAATATAGCTCTTAAGAATCCAGAACAATATTTAATATTTCTTCTGCCAATGAAAGTATATTGTATGGAAGCTTGTTGCGGCACACAAAAAAAATACCCCAATGGTAAGTCATAACTATGAGATAAAAATTCATAATCAACAGATAAAAATGGAAATACCGTATTTTTCGGACTATAAGTCGCAGTTTTTTTCATAGTTTGGCCGGGGGTGCGACTTATACTCAGAAGCGACTTATGTGTGAAATTATTAACACATTACCGTAAAATATCAAATAATATTATTTAGCTCATTCATGTAAGAGACTAGACGTATAAGATTTCATGGGATTTAGCGATTAGGAGTGACAGATTGTTTGGTAAACGTATAGCATGTCCTATATGTTATAGTTATTTGAATGACTCTTACCATAATATGTTACGTTAACATACCAGGCACGTTCTCAGTTGGTTATTAATGCCTCATATAACGTACACTTATTCAGCCTGTTGTTCACTATTCTTTATTTATTTTAAATTGCCTTTCAAATGTCTATTCTTGGTGTTGGGTTTTATCAAATAAATTTCCCTAAAAAGTGCGATTTATATATGTTTTTTTCCTTCTTTATTATGCATTTTCGGCCGGTGCGACTTATACTCAGAAAAATACGGTAATGAGATCAGAAAGTTGAAATTATATGATAAAAAGTCGAAATTGATATAAATCACAGTTATGAGATCAAAAGTCTAAATTATGAGACAAGAGTCATAATAATGAGATAAAAAGTCGAAATTATGAGATATAGAGTCATAATTACAGTACGAGATAAAGTCCAAATTATGAAAGAAGAGTCAAAATTATTAGATAAAGTCATAATTCTACTTCTTTGTAGATAGAAGTTTTGAGTTAAAATGTACATAATATTTTTGTGTCAATTTGTTTATTTTTTAAAAATAAAATCTGGTTCAAAGATTTCAGTGTGCGTATAAGTACTTTTTCACATCACTACATCCCTGAGTACTATTAATCACTATTAAAACCCACCATTTATATGGAGAATAATAGATAAGATTAAATTGTTCTTTGCATATGCACACATTGTCAGTCTCCTCCCGGTGCTGTTAAGTACACTGTGGTATGTACGCCCTGTGTGAAATTCCAGGGAGTTATCTGGATACGCACAGGAATGTGACAAGGTTCGGAGAGGTTAATTCCAGTGAAGATTGAGGGTGACGAGAGTCTGCCTTTGAGTTAAAGCTCACTAAATGAAATCCTGTCTTTTTATGTTAAAGTTTGCTGCTTTCCAATTTAGACCTTGACATTTTTGGTTCTGTTCTCTTTTGGCTAATACTGTTAGCATCTACACAAGGTTTGCATTTATTGCATGTAGAGGATTGTGTTTCTTAGGTGAGCAAAATCAGAAGCACAATACATTTAGCATGTCCTTCTTCATGTATATGCAAAATATGTGTTCACAATACTGGGAGGAAAATATGCAAATATAATAATTTAGCACTTGTAATGTGATTCATCAAGACTAAAACTGTTCTGGTGCCGCTGTTTTGCACCTATATTTTGCACGTCTATAATGTTTGTGCAGCCTGGCGCAGTTTGTAATACATTTCCTATATGAAAAAACATTTTGCAATATGTATTTTCCTGCACCACAACTTCTTCTAGAGCAGTGGTCCCCAACCACCGGGCCGCAACCCAGTACCGGTCCGCACAAGAAAAAAAAAAAAAAGTTAAAAAGAAAAAGTTTATTAAATCAACATAAAAAACACAAGATACACTTACAATTAGTGCACCAACCCAAAAAACCTCCCTCCCCCATTTACACTCATTCGCACAAAAGGGTTGTTTCTTTCTGTTATTAATATTTGTGGCTCCTATATTATATATCAATATAGATCAATTTACAGTCTGCAGGGATACAGTCCGTAAGCACACATGTGGTGCACTCATACTTTGAACTTACAAAACTCCTTAACTTTAAAAGCCACGTCGCTTCAATGATAAGGAATAAAAAATAACAACTTTTATCAATCAGTGAATTATCATGGCGTGCAGCGGAAGAGAAGGGGGAAGAAGCTGTGTCGACAACGCTGTGGATACACTTCCTAAATTTTTCAATATTGCTTGTCTATTGCTTTCTTTGGACTCGTATTGAGCTACAAAAACTAGAAAAATGCTGTAAAAAGGCTAAAACACATTGGAAAAAGCATTGCGCACGGTAACTACTGCCCTGTTGATCTGAGACCAATCAGCCAGCCCACAGTGGCTATGCTGCCGGGCACAAAATGGCTGCACTGCGAGGCACACATGCATGGATGAAATGTTTGCACCCAAAAGCATATTTTTTTACGATCTGTGGTTCGTAAATTGAAAAGTTTGTATAAAGAGGGACTGGCAAATTTAGGTTTCACTGGAGACAGTATGTAAAAAAACACTAATTTAGTAGCAACACACTGTCAGAGACAAAGGTGGAAAAGCACAACATTAGCATGAAAGCTACAGACACACAAAACATCAAGTTTATTATTCCGGCATCAAGACAACATTTTGGCCTACATTTGTACAATTGTGAAATTGTGTTTAGAATGTTTTCCCGACTAATTCCATGTATTTATTAATAAGCCAAGGATCTCTATGCGCATGTCGCTGCCAGCTCGATACGCAGTGATTGTAATGTTCCGATACATTTATATTGCCGCTATGTCGCTCTATGCCACAGGGTCGAATAAATGCCAGCCGTGCAGAATGCTAATGTGATGTCAAGGTGGGGCGGGAGGGGCAAGCCTTGTCTCCTCTTCAGTTTGTGCAGCAAACAGGAAAAGAGAGTTTAAATCCAATTTTACAAAAATATATGTGTGTCTCATCACTTGAAAAGTAAAAGTATGCATGTTGACTTCTAATGGCTATGGATTAACATGTATTGGGTATACAGCAATTAATAAGGATTCAGACACTCTTTATCAAAAAATAAAGGTAATATTTGACTGGCGTCAAAGTGTGTGAAAAAGGAAGAGAGTAATTAGCTGCACGGGAAGGTTTAATAAGCAAAGCGAATAAGGGAATACTTATTCAAAAAAGGTCAGGAGCCAGATTGACCCCAATGTCCCAAACATTGGCTACCTTTTGGAGAAAGTTCCATTCTAATTAGCTCTGGTATGATAAAGCTGTACTCTTATTAAGTACTTTGAACATATTAAAAAAGTCATTTCTTGGAGCACGAGTCAAGAGATTCTTCAGTTGGCCTGTGTTTTGTGTGTGTCCACAGTGGGAGCTGCTGTGGTCCCTCATCCTTCTCTTCACCTTCTGTGCGCTGCTGGTCTGGTTTTACTTCTGGTTGGAAGCTCGCAATGACTACAGTGAGTTCAACTGGTGAGTAAAGTCACTGTGTTATTTGCTTGGGCTTTAAAATAATTTAATCCTCGTCTTCTCTTTATTCACAATGCTTCTCTTGCTTTCTAAATCTCCTCCTCCACAATGTCACCTTTTCCCTCTTTTCATCCACTGCAACCTCTCCTGCTATCCTTTTCCCACCGGACCTTTCCTTTTCCCTCCCCCTTTTTTTTCCTCTTACCCTTCAGTTACCCTCTCACATGTTTGCTTTTTCGGTGTCACCCTCTTCTCTCTCTACAAAGAAACACGTCTGCTCGTATCAGCAGATGCACCCTTGTTTTATTCGGGGGGGCAGCATGCCATTCCTTTTTTCAAGAGGAAATGTCAAGTAGGCCTGCCTTTGAGATGATAACAGTAAGAGGGACTTAGCAGCAGGGATTGTCCCTTTCTATCTGTAGTGTAAATGCATCAGCAGGTGGATCCCTTTATCAGCCTGACATTGCAATTAGTATGTCAAGTAGAAAGGACATGCAGTTGAACCTACCAGAATAGAAATGGAAATATTCTGTTCCAGTGTCAAACTCTATACATTAGAGTTGGCAATGTACACAATACTCAATATAAATGATATAAATTTCGCCGTTGAAATAGCTTTTATTACTATTGTAATATTGTGATAATGCATGTCGGTGACACATTCTAGCTGTGTTCTACAAATCTGAGAGTGATAAGCAAACAAAGGCGTCCTCCACACAATATAGCAAGACAGTGGCAAATGTCCCTAAACAGCTTCTGATTCACTAATCGTCACCTCCATTGTGGCAAATAAATTGTGTTCATGATAAGTTTTATCATCACTGGAGGACTAGGGGACAAGGAATAGCTAAACACCGTATGAAGAAACAAGAAGCCAGGCTAACGCTAAAACTAGAACTCTTGCATGTAAACTGAGGTGGGCTGATCAATACTATATACCGTATTTTCCGCACTATAAGGCGCACCGGATTATTAGCCGCACCTTCAATGAATTACATATTTCATAACTTTGTCCACCAATAAGCCGCCCCGGATTATAAGCCGCGCCTACGCTGCGCTAAAGGGAATGTCAAAAAAACAGTCAGATAGTTCAGTCAAACTTTAATAATATATTGAAAACCAGCGTTCTAACAACTCTGTCCCAAAATGTACGCAAATGTGCAATCACAAACATAGTAAAATTCAAAATGGTGTAGAGCAATAGCAACATAATGTTGCTCGAACGTTAATGTCACAACACACAAAATAAACATAGCGCTCACCTTCTGAAGTTATTCTTCATTCGTAAATCCTTCGAATTCTTCGTCTTCGGTGTCCGAATTGAAAAGTTGCGCAAGCGTGGGATCCAAAATGGCCGGTTCCGTCTCGTCGAAGTCATCGGAGTCAGTGTCGCTGTTGTTGTCCAGTAGTTCTGTGAATCCTGCCTTCCGGAAAGCTCGGACCACAGTTGTGACCGAAATATCTGCCCAGGCATTTACGATCCACTGGCAAATGTTGGCGTAAGTCGTCCGGCGCTGTCTGCCCGTCTTAGTGAAGGTGTGTTCGCCTTCGGAGCTGTGTGAAAAAAGCCACCCGGCCTCTTCGCGTAAACTTCCCTTAACCACTCGCTCATCTTTTCTTCATCCATCCATCCCTTCGAGTTAGCTTTTATGATGACGCCGGCTGGAAAGGTCTCTTTTGGCAAGGTCTTCCTTTTGAATATCACCATGGGTGGAAGTTAGCATGGCAAGCTAGAACCACAGTGAAGGATGACTTCTCATTCCCTGTGGTGCGAATATTCACCGTACGTGCTCCCGTTCCACAGTGCGGTTCACAGGAATATCAGTTGCTGTGAAATACGGTAGTAATCCGTGTGCGGATGGAGAGATTGCGTCTTTTTATGAACCGGATCCTTGTCGCTTAGTAGGAGCCATTTTGTGGTCTTTACAGATGTAAACAGGAAATGAAACGTACGGTGATATCCGCGCGTTTTTTCTTCTTCTTCCGGGGGCGGGTGGTTGCTTACAGTAGAAGAAGAAGCGCTTCCTGTTCTATGGGGGCGGGTGCTTTCCTTGGCGGTTGCTTGCGTAGAAGAAGAAGCGCTTCCTGTTCTACCGGGAAAAAAGATGGCGGCTGTTTACCGAAGTTGCGAGATCGAAACTTTATGAAAATGAATCGTAATAAAGCGCACCGGGTTATAAGGCGCACTGTCAGCTTTTGAGAAAATTTGTGGTTTTTAGGTGCGCCTTATAGTGCGGAAAATACGGTACTTGGTATAGTTACTGTTTATATCTGTATCAGTATATTATCAAAACTATAATGTAATAACTATAATGCTAATTAGACTGATATTTTTTAATTATTATGATTATGCATTTATTATTAAAAAAAATTATTTTTGGAACTGTTTACAAATGCAAGAAATAAGAGCCAATAGTAGTATTTGCTTTTGTTTAGTTATTTTGCAATATTGACTTTAATATACATTTTGTATGTAATAAAAAGGAATCATTTAAACACGCATTTTCAGAGCTGTAGAGCACACCGGGGTTTTAGCCGCACCCACCAAATTTCAAAAGAAATAAATATCTTTACATATACTAGCCGCACCAGACTATAAGCCGCAAATATATACAGGTAGGAAAGATTTTGTTTATTTACATATCTTAATTGTTTCCAAACGGTGCCTGTCACACGGCAGTATAACAGCTGATCAAACTAAACAGAAGTCATTGTCATGGACCCACTAGCTGCAGAAGCTACCATAGCTCTCAAATCAGCTAAACAAACTCAGTAACTCCACGGTGACATTTTGGTAAATTTACGAAACTGAAACAATACAAAAAGAATGTCATTGTACGTTAATAATACTAACAGACACTTGTAAAGGTGTTAGAATATTTGTTAACGCTAATGACGCTAGCTTGATTACATTACAATAGCACATACAAATATGCATGGGACAGTTTAGTAAATATGAATTGTTTTAGTTATATTGTAAAACTTACAAACGTTGTATGAATGAAGAATCATTTCAAGCAGAGATGCTATGGATGAATAGTAGACGAAACAAGACATATACTTCCGGTTCAAGGCACGAAACCGGAAGAATGTTTTTAACCCGCAGCACCTGCAGTGAGCAAACTCGTCCAAACGAACGGCGCCATAGCACAAACAATAAAACACCATTTCAGTGTCTCTGTCGGTGTTATATGAAGACTATTTGTCAGTCAGTTCAGTTTCAGTTTATTTTGAAAATGCTTACAAAACAAATACAATGTAATACATTACATATTTCCAGTTGTTTCAATACGTCATGTCCGAAACGGAGTGAGAAGAAGCAGAGCATATTTAATCCTAGCCCTTTTGTTGAATACAAAATATTATTGTTGTCCATAAAATAGCTGCACTGTTTTATAAGATGCAGCGTTCAAAACTTGGGGAAAAAGAAGCGGTCTATATTCCAGAAAATGCTGTAATTGATATTGTCGGATTGAGGTTGTGGTTGAAATTGAATGATTTAATGATCCTGAAATGTTTAAGTATGAACATTGATATGGCCAATTTTGGCCCTGAAACTACTTGGTATTGGTTTGACGCCCATAACTAATAGTTTTAATAAAATAATACAAATGGAAATTATGCAGTATGTCACCACATACATCAGCAGCTAAATTAGGAACCTTTGTAACCCGTTTTTGAAGTGGTTCTATTATCTTTTATATGTCAATTAGGGATGTTACTATAAACTGTATTAATGATAATGGGTTAGTGTTACCTTTTTTAATTAAAATGATCGAAAAACCGGAGTTAAAAGCCGCACTTTGTTAAAGGGGCCATATTATGCAAAACTAACTTTTCATACCTCTTGGTACCTGCTGTTTTGTATTTGGGATCTGCATAAGTTCCAACAATTTGAAATCAAATCATGAAAACATGGCTGAGATATTTATAAAACTATCTTGCCTCCCTTCATATTTAGGCCAAACGAGCCGTTTAGAATTTGCAAAACCTGTGACTTTTTTTTCGCACCAATGAAGTCAGCGGATTATTCCTAAATGATATCTACCCAAAGTGCTTTGCGCAGATCCACCATTGTAGTCCGACGCTGTAGTCAGTAAATTCCTTTTTTTTCTCAAGCCTCCTGGGGAAGGCTGGCTCATACATACACATGAATCCACAGCTGTTGCCATTTCTAATACAAAGTAGTGTATAATTGGAACTTAATTCGTCCCTAGACTTGCGATGGAAGTGCTAAAAACTAAAACAAAGATAGCGGGGAGAATACACTGTCGAAATAGAGACACGTAAATAAGAACATACGGTCAGAAAGCAGCTTGAAAACAGGCTGGATAGTGTTTTTACGGTGTGTTCCACAGACCACTAAACAGAGTAGGACACCAAACACCTGCGATAACACTAATCAGTGAAGGATAAGAAACACAGAACATGCAAAGTAGTGGGCTTTCTAACAGTGGGTCTATTTATTTAACTTACTTTTTTAAATCCTAATATTTCAGTATGCATTGTTTGAGCATGTTCAACTATACTGCAATAATAATAATAACTGTGATACAATAACTATGATATGAAATCTTTATATCGTTGCATCTCTAATGTCAAATAATGTATTATGATATTGTCATGGCGAGGCACTCCAAAATATATCGCAATACAGATTTACGATCATATCGCTCATCCCTACTGTACTTGCAATATTTTACAACAACTGTGATATAAAGGTGTAATGTAATATTAGACCTGAAAACAATATTGTGTGTTTGTGCTTTAAAATTCTTTAAAATTAATCATCACCTCCATTCACATACTAACATGCACACTAGTCTAACCTGGAAGTGACAATGATTTTATTCAAGAATTCAAGGTTGGTATATGACGACCAACACATCCCACTCTCCTTGGTTTTCTAAGCAAAACAATCGTGATTGACATTGCTTTGTAGAATCCTGCAGTCGGAGTGTGTATTCACTAGTTGGTGACACAAAACAGACGTAAAGAAGAGAGATAGAACAGAGGGAGGATTTATTTATGATGTCAACGTAGACATATTGTACTGTGCCGCCTGGACAAACATAAATATACTGCATCTACCTTTAAGCTTGACCACTTTCCTGTGTACAGTAGACCCCCATTCTTTTATTATTATTATCGTCACCAATTTAGACACTCTACTGAGCAACCAGGACAGAGACACAGTAATACAATAACTGAATACACAACCATTACATTTCCTTTCTATGGTCGTCATCATATTTCTCCTCTCTCTGCCATAGCTGGTTCAACCTTTTATGGTAGCAATGCAAAAAAGTATTTTGGTCTGTGTAAGCCCAGACTTCTTTAATTCTTAGAAGACTTTACCAAACAAGCATTAATATAACACTCCCAGCAGTGTCTATGGTTGCTGATGCTCATGGTCTTTATTGTAATAATAAAGCATCAATACCCGTATGACTTGATAGTCTGCCTGCAAGCCACATATGAATAACTTCAACTTCCACTTCTTGTTCTCAACCACAACTTGCTGCAAATGCGTAAATTCACAGTTGGGATTGAGAGGCAAAATTTAATCTAGGCAGCAATATTATTTCCCAGGGCTTTCCTCCAGTTGTTGTTATGGATGAAATGTGGGCGAGCGCTCAATATGTCAACTGTTATAAAATGTCTCATTGCTGCAGGTTCCTCTACAACCGCTCTGGCGAGTGGAGCGATGGCACCGTTCCAATCATGGCCACGACCGCTGCTGGCTTCACCTACATAGCCTTTTTAATGGTTCGTGCCGCCCACAAATATTCCATTTCATCTTCTGCATTTCCCCCACAGCAACTACAGTTTGACATATTTGTGTGTTTCCTCTCGCAGATTTTAGCACTTTGCCACGTTGCACTAGGCCAACAGCTGAATTTGCATTGGCTTCACAAGGTAACGGGTTTACTGTTTTGCTTTTTAATGTGTCAGTGCTGGGAGAAACCCTACAAATGGTCCTCTGCCTCATACTGTGTATCTGTGTATGTGTCACTTGGTGTAAACGCTCATTCACGGATGGCTGATCTCATCTTCAACTTGCAATTTGCGCCTCCGTGTCACGGGGAGGTCACGAAATCCTTGTAACAGTGAATGTCATCAGGGAGCGTGATGTGGGTGTGGAGAACAAACAAAATTGGGGATGTCGTGAAAGGGCCACAAGCCACTCTGGGTTACAATGTGATAGATGTGTGGTCCATAGTGATGGTTTGATTCATTCTCTCGCTCTTCTCCTGTCCACACAGATAGGAGTCACCGCGGCTCTGCTAACAACCGTTGTCGGGGTGATATCCATCAGTCAAACCTGGCAGCACGAGTGGGACATCATCCCCATCTCCTTGCAGGTCAGCTATGCAAAAACAAATTTAATAGTTTAAACTTTAGCCTCAAACTCTGATACTTTAAAGGGGACCTATGAAGAGTGTTAATAATTTCTGACCTGTAAATGTTACAATGTTGGATGCTCGTGTTAAACAATGTCAACGCATCACATCATAAGGTTCATGTATTTTGGCGTGAGCTTGCACACAGTTTTGGATGCCTCTGTTGGCGAGGTTTTGCAGTCTGGCTACGTTGTGAGGTCACAGCGAGGTGGACGTACTTATTTGGACATTAAGTCAAGCTGTCAGCCAGAGGGGGAGGAGCTGCTTCAGGCTATGAGGAAACATAAGATAAGGTAGGATAAAATATTATTTTCATTTAATCGTGGCATGCGCATAACACCGTCATGCGACATGCAGTGACATAAGTGCTGCTAAAAACAGCGTTTATATGCTCTCTTTGAATCGATTGGCGAGTGTGCAGGTTTACCTGATGGTGTGACTAGGTGAATCCATATAATGTTTATGAAGTTTATTTTGGACCGTGTCTTGGAAAAATATTGTGGTGACGACTTCAATATATATATTTAAACAGTGTACATTTTCAGAAGATAGTTTTGGAGAGGGTGGGGTGTGGTTTTGGTTGCAATCTGGAAACGCCTCCAGAAACCAACATCTTGGAGCAAAATGTACACCAAAGTGTATCCAATACATATCAGAGTTGTGTATAAAGAGAGTATGGCCAACTAAACAGGCGCCATGACTGCTACCAAAGACTCCTGTCATTTTGACGTTAGTTTTTCTGACAAAAAATAAACCAAAGTAATACATCTATATATAGTTTTAAACATACTTCAGCTCATAAACTTACAATAAAACATGCTTTTATTTTGTGAAAGTATAATTATGCAGCCGTATTTGATGTACTCGGCTGCTACATCCCTGCCATGTTTTGTGACCAGCAGGCACTCTAACACGAAAAAAATACACAGAATGACCAAAAAATAACTTATTACCCTCCTTTTGCCAAAATCTTCATTAGCTTTGGACCAACGATCACGGAGAAATTGTGACTTTTGTGTGAAGTATGTCAACTGTGGTGTCTGCCTCCAATGTATTTGTAATCACTGTATGCATCACTCATTATGTATTATTTTAACTGATCTTTATTTTTTTGTAACATGCTAAGTGAATAAGTGTACTTTTGTATTTATTTCCCCATATTTCTGCACAATAACTCAGATATGGTAACTCTACCAAACAGTAGAGAATATGGAGTGATTTTTGGTCCAGAACATATTTTGCTTTATTCATTATTGACTTATTTCTTGCCACTTTGTTTTATATTTATTATGATATTTCCAATTCATTTTTCATCCTTTATTACACCCAGAATTTGGTTTCTTTTACTCATTCAATGTCTGTCTATTTGTATTTCTGGTTGACTCTTCTGCTGCTACCGAATCAAATAAATTTAGTTTTACTTGTCTACTTGTCTTCTTTCCGGGTTGTGGAGAAAGCGATGTAAAAGCTTTCCACAATTAGGGTGGAGCAGCCCCATGCTGCACAACAGGGCATTTTTACACGGCAAAAAACTAACAAGGAAGCGCCGCAAACACATAGCATCAGCTCAAAGTTAGTAGCAGTCATGGCGCTCTGTAGTCAAGTGTGTGCCTTTTGACCAATCATTGAGGAGATCGCCTAAAACCAAGTTGGCCATACTCTTTTTATACTTGACATATTATCTAGACCACAATGAAGTGTTTTGAATGTTGATTAAAATCCTCATAGGTCCCCTTTAAAATGCATATATGGTAAATGCGCCAGGTAACGCCTCTATTCGAGTCTCCTAAAATTGCCAGGTGTACGGTCTGCAAAAGCAAATGAACTCTAATTAGTGCCAGTCCCCTGATAGGTTTAGATCAGGGGATGCCGTGAGTTTGTGAAACCTTCTGAGACACTTATTAGGAGCTATATAAATAGACTTTGATTGATTGATGATGTAGTCTTTTATAAACACCACAGAATTGGCAGTAACTGCATTCGAACTTCAGTAGATACCTCAACTTACAAGTGTAATTGATTCTGTGACGGAGCTCTAACTCAAAACACTTGCATCTGAAAACGTCAGCCATTGAAATGAATTGAAATCCCCCCTCTCCCAAACACCCCAAGTTTAACATGTAATATGCCTTTAAAAAATAAAAACATGTATTTTAAATAATATCGTTTGAGAAGCCATACAATATAATATACTACTAACAAGTACAGTAGTTTTATAAAGTAATGTAACAATAATGTAAATAATTGACCTTGGAAAGTGGACTTCTACAGTATCTCCTTCCAGCTGCTTCTCCATCAAACACACCATCAGCAGCTTCTCCATATTTTCATGGCTATATGTCCACTGTTCAGATTTTTTTCTAACATCCTTCGCTGGCGTTTAACTCATTCTGTTTCAGTATAGTGTAGATATGCTCAAACTCCTTCACCAAGTCGAAGACATCCTCAGTCATGTTTTTGATGAGTTATTTCTTTATTTCAATGAATATCATCTCCTTCTTCTCAGCACTGTCCTTCACACTAACTCTCTTCCCTGTCATGCTTGGAAAACAAAGTTATGTCCATCTCTAGCTATAAACTAATGCTAGCGAGTGAGACCAGAATGTTATGGTCTCATCTGGTTCATATGGTTCACTGTGACATTTGCTTCACCAACTAAAGCATAACAGTTGACCGCTCTTATCTCAAAACACTCTTAAGTTGAGGTACCACTGTATTGTATCAGGTTTTATCCACCTCTCCATGCGCTTCAAGACATTGGTAGCACTACTTTGCTGTTGGAGTGAAACTAACGCATGTTACACTTGCCGTACTGTTTCCAATGAACTCATCAGTACCATGAATGCTGCATTTTGTTCCTTGCTGCTATTACAACATTGGTTATGTTGCTGTGTTGTGCAATATGCATGTTAATAAATTACAATGTGGTCAAAGATTTTGCACTCTCTCATGCACTCCAAATCATTTTGCAAATTTGTATATGATTTGAATGCGTACTTGAACCAGATGAAGGGGTATGGGAGTGACTTTGCAGCTGTGTGTTAACGCCTGACAGTCCTGTAATTAGTATGCCCTTGAAACTATTGCAGCACAGGAATGTGTAATGTGCAATTCAACTCAAACTGTTCCGTTTGAAAAGGAAATGCCTCCGCAAATTATAGCCATTATCTCCCAGAAGTGTTGTCAAGTCTACTGTATAATTCCACTAAAACGTCTTAATCTCGCTCTCTGCCTTGTTTGGGTGTCCTAATCCATCCTCCCCATTCTCTCCTCCAGGCCACAGGGCCGTTCCTGCACATCGGCGCTGTCGCTGCGTTCACAGCTCTGTCTTGGATCGTGGCCGGACAGGTGGCCCGTGCAGAAAAAACGTGTAAGTCTCTCTCATTCGATGTGACTGACACACACTGTAAGGGTGTGAAATGATTAGCGCTGTGTCGACAGAGGCCAAGACCTGCACTCAACGTGCAGGCGCAGCTAACGAGCATTCCTTTAGGCTCATGTCAGACAGAATGGATTCGCACTGACCCACAGGAATCCGAGTATCTCTTAGTGTGTGTTCACATGATGGTTGCAACTTCAAACAGAATGTTATGTTTCACATGCAATTTAGTCATTTCCTTACAAGTCACACCCATAAACCTTGTAGACATTGCTGGCCTGGGAATATTTACCCTCATGTGAGCGCAAAACATATTTCGGAGTCACTTTATCTTCGTTTTAAAGCAATACATGTGATTGATGAGATGGAAAGGTTTCGTAAATTGCGTATTTCCTTGCACACTTTGACGTTCTCCCATTACACACACAGTTGACCTTGAATCAAATACACTCACAGGTGCCATTGCTCAACGCTAAAAGAAACCCTATCAGACGCACTGGACTACATTTACTTAAATTGTAGTATTTTTTCCTTTTTTCAACAGTTTATCTTCATTTCGTAGCGTGTCTGTTGGCTGCACTGTTTCCAGTTTTGGTATGTTGGATTTTTTGTTTTGTCCAATTAAATTTCAGCTCCTTTGTTGCCCTGACAATGTAATCTGCCCAGGGCCTTCAGAATCAGTAGTGCAGGCCCGATTCTACTTAAAGTACCAGTAGAGTGGAAAAGCAAGTTGCCTCTATATTTAAGCTATTATCATATATATCTGATTTATGACACCTAAAGACTTCCAAAGTTTGGGAGTAAATAGATATGATCAAAATTGTATCAATCTCTCTGAGATTCTAGAGCCATTTTGAGAGATAGAGTTAGCCAGTCCTCTGATCGTGTGACGTGGTTCCTACTTCCTTACCAACAACAATGCAAATCATGCACACTTTGAGAGCCAATTACGGCTACTTTGGGGCAAATGATGGTTGAGAACTTTATATTGTTGATCCTGAATATAAGGAGGATGAGCTACAGGTTTTAAAAGTTCTGCTGAATAGATCCAGCTGGATCATAGCAGTACTACAATACTTAGCAGTATTGCTAAGTGCAAAAAAAGAAATACAAACTACAAACATAATAAATCGATTGCTTTCTGTACAATGTCTGCTCTCACTGTGATGACGACTGATAGGATGTCCATATGTTCACGTTTAAATGAAGAATTTATTTTAATCCACAAGAAGGGTTAAAAACATTTGCTGCTGACAGTGTTTTCTGTTGTAATTTTTGTCTCCATCTCCGGGTATGAATTAAATGTCACAGATGAACAACTTCTAGATTCTTCGAGATTCATAGCTAATTCTTCCTATTATTCAGACGAGAGGCTTGATTTGTAATCTAGAATAACTTTTGACGAGCCGAGACGCGATGCAGCAGTAGCAGAAACTGCAGCAAACAAGAAATTGCTGGCTCGCTGCTGCAGTGCTGCATACGCTTCTTCTTCTTCTCCCTAAGTTTTACTGCAGTTTGTGTCTTTATATGTTGCATTACTGCCATTTTTAGTTTAATTTAATATTTACATGAAAGTCTCTCCTTGAGTCCAGTGCAGCATAAACTACTCTCGATTATCAATGCTAAAAGGACTTTGTCCATGTTAGCGCTTATAATAACAACATTACTAATATTTGATTATTATTCAGACCACGAGATGTAAATAGAGTATTGTTTGCAGGTTTTGAATAGTTATTTAGACAGTTTTGTTAAAGTTAAAGTACCAATGATTGTCACACACACACTAGGTGTGGTGAAATTATTTTCTGCATCACCCCCTGGGAGGTGAGGGGAGCCGTGAGCAGCCCGGGAATCATTTTTGGTGATTTAACCCCCAATTCCAACCCTTGATGCTGAGTGCCAAGCAGGGAGGTAATGGGTCCCATTTTTTATAGTCTTTGGTATGATTCGGACGGGGTTTGAACTCACAACCTACCGATCTCAGGGCGGACACTCTAACCACTAGTTTTGTGGGCAAAATCGAGAGCCCCCATAGACTCCATTGTTAGCGGTCTTTTTATTTATATAGTTATTTACGACTTGGAATGCATAAAAAAAGAAAAACATGTGTTAGTGTCTAATATAGGGATTGTGAATGATAGATAGCACATCTCTTTCTACACCTCTTTATATAATTTTTGCGCATTTCCAGTATGACTGATCTGATAATATGGTCAGAATGCAGAAGCGTTCTTCCAGTGACGTCAATCTACGGAAATAGCCGGAGGTATTCGGAGCGGAATATTCAAATTGGCTGACTGAATTTGTGGTATTTTGTGATGTTTAGACAGCTTTTTTGTATTTTTTGCGGATTGTAAATACAATTGGATATGGTTTGTTGATACAATGAAAAACAATTAGATATATGAAGTCAACTTCTTTTTCCACTCTACTGGTACTTTAAACTATAATAGGCTAGCAATGCAATGCAATTTCAGATTCGCCTCTTTATAAGTTGCCACTCTAACATAATTTTCCGGGAAAAGTTGTTAGCAAAAATATTTTGGAAGATGAAAGGTTAACTTTGTTTCTTGCTTCAATAATAATTATATTCATTTCTAATATGCAAAATTCCCTATTCTCTTTAATGCCACGCCTTGCTGTATGGCGTTTTTGTAAAGAGTAGTACCTCAACTTACCAGCTTAATAGGGGTGTAGGAAAAAATCCATTCAAATTCAAATCGCCATTCTCACGTTGTACGATTTTTTTATTTTTTTATTTTTTGTATTAATCAATCCAACAAAACAATACACAGCAATACCATAACAATGCAATCCAATTCCAAAACCAAACCCGACCAGCAACACTCAGAACAGCAATAAACAGAGCAATTGAGAGGAGACACAAACACGACACAGAACAATCCAAAAGTAGTGAAACAAAAATAATATTATCAACAACAGTATCAATATTAGTAACAATTTCAACATAGCAGTGATTAAAAATCCCTCATTGACATTATCATTAGACATTTATAATAAAAAATTAAATAAAAATGAACAATAGTGTCACAGTGGCTTACACTTGCATCGCATCTCATAAGCTTGACAACACACTTTGTCCAATATTTTCACAAAGATAAAATAAGTCATCTTTTTGGTTCATTTAATAATTAAAACAAATGTACATTATTGCAATCAGTTGATAAAACATTGTCCTTTACAATTACAAAAGCTTTTTACAAAAATCTACTACTCTGCTTGCATGTCAGCAGACTGGGGTAGATCCTGCTGAAATCCTATGTATTGAATGAATAGAGAATTGTTTTGAATCGGGAAAATATCGTTTTTGAATCGAGAATCGCGTTGAATCGAAAAAATCGATTTATAATCAAATTGTGACCCCAAGAATCGATATTGAATTGATTCGTGGGACACCCAAAGATTCGCAGCCCTAGCGCTTAACTCAAATCACTTGTATCTCAAATCAACGTCTCCAATTAAAATTAATTGAAACTATTCAATTGGTGCTTGCCCCTCCCAAACAGCACCATTTTAACATGTAACATGCCTTCTAAAAAGAAAAACAAACTTTGAGATAATATTGTATACATACAATACCATAGATTAAAATATACTACTAACAACTACAGTAATTTTTATGAAGTAATGTAATAATAATGTACAGAATTTACCTGGACTTCTACGGTATTTCCTTGCAGCTGTTTTTTCGACACACCCACCATCAACAGCTTCTCCATATTTTCATGGATAAATGTCCACCGTTAAGATATTCTAACATCCTTGGCTGGCGTTAGATTCATTCTGCTTCAGTATGGTGCGGACTAGCAGTGATAACAATCCATGCTTGGTTATGTTTTTGATCATTTCATTTTTTTAATTCAATGAATATCATCCACTTCTCCTTCCCAGCATTGTCCTTCCTACTTACTTCTTTCCCATGGTTGAAAAAACAAAGCTTTATTGATCTTCAGCTATAAGCTAATGCAAGCAAGTAAGACCGGATGTTTTAGTTAGATCTGTTGGAGTTGAATTTGACATACGCTATGCCAACTAATGGTGGGGATTCCAGTAGACTCAGTGCAACTATGGCATGGTAGTGCAACATTGTGGCCCCCAGGGTAGGCTGGTATTGCTTTAAAAACTTGTAGTGTTTTTATCTATACTGAAGGTTCCCCGTTGACGGTCAAATGTGTGCTGTCCCGCAGCGTTCCAGGTGGTGGTCATGCTGCTGTATCTTGCCATGTTACTGGGCCTCTACGTGGTGCCGCTGTACATCACCTCCCCTTGCATTATGGACCCTAGCAACCTTAGGCCTCGCCCTGATGTTATTGGCCACCAGGGGGTCCCTATGGTGAGTTCCTAAGTGCGGGAAAACCACATACTTGTACTTCTCTGATGGTGTCTTGTGTGTTATCAGCAAAAGCCTTCATCAGTGCAGTTCTTCTATACTCCCTGAGGCTGTTGCGCCAAAGGAAGCTCCAAATGAAAACATTTCAGTTCTCTTTCAGATTTACAACTTTCCGGTCAATTGGTTTCCGCAATGCAGTAAATAGGAGTAAATCAACTCTAGTATATAAAGTAGTATCTAATCATTATGGGCATGGTGAAGTGCCACGCTGCAAGTATGATGCCTGTCTAAACAGTTAGTTTTATAGCTTTTTAAGTGAGCTGAAGTTGGATTTATGCACTTGGCTCAATATCCCGCTTTGTGTTACGCAACACTCTGATGGGAAAAGCGAGCCGGCATGTTCACGCACACACACAAAAACACTCACCCTGCTATTTGCGGTTATTTGTGTAAAGCGATCGATCCTCACAGTGGAATCTAAAATTGGGAGAGAGTGTGTGACTGTGAAAGTCCCTCTGAGAAAGCACATATCACATGAGTGGCCTCCACGAGGTCACAGTATTGATCATAACATGTTCTTGTTTTTTTTCCCGCTCGCAGGCTGTGTTATCCATAGGAGGATTATTATTTTCTTGCAAGTGATGTTTAACCTGCTGGGACCTATTAATCCTAACCGAGTTAATTTGTAATACAATAGCTGATGTTATCGAGACTATTTCAAGAGTAAAAGGAACTCACCATTAGAGACAGTACATGTGGTGAAATGAGATAAAGTGTGAATTTTTGTGTTTTATCGGGTGATTTCAGCTTGCTCCAGAGAACACCATGTGGTCCTTTCAGCGAGCTCTGCAAATGAATGTCACTGGGCTGGAGGCCGACGTAGCTATCAGGTACCCAATTCACCAGGTTACCGTACATGCTCTGATATATTCAATCTCCTGAAAACACAAATTTACACTGCACTTCGAAAGCATATATCTGCAGAGGTGGGTAGAGTAGCCAGAAATTGAACTCAAGTAAGAGTACTGTTACTTTAGAGATTTATTACTCAAGTAAAAGTAAGGAGTAGTCACCCAAATATTTACTTGAGTAAAAGTAAAAAGTATGTTGTGAAAAAACTACTCAATTACTGAGTAACTGATGAGTAACATACACACACATATCATATATATACATATATACACACAAACATATATATATATATTTATAAACACACACACACACACACATATATATATATATATATATATATATATATATATATATATATATACATACACACATATATATATATATACATATATATATATACACACACACATATATATATATATATATATATGTACATACATATATATATATATATATATATATATATATATATATATATATATATACATACATTGATATATACAGTATATAATTTATATTTATTTATTTTGCCGTTTTTGTTTGCATGTTAAAGGTGTTTTAATGAATATACATGCATGTTTAACACATATAGATTCCTTTCTTTCATGAAGACAAGAATATAAGTTAGTGTATTACCTGATTCTGATGACTTGCATTGATTGTAATCAGACAGTAGTGCTGATAACGTCCACGTTTTCAAATAGAGGAGAAAAAAAGTTCCTCCTTCTGTCTAATACCACATGAAAGTGGTTGGTTTTTGGCATCTTATTTGTTCAGCTTCCATATTCGTTTTTATACACTTTACAAGAAATACATTGGCGGCAAACTCCGTAGCTTGCTAGCTTGTTTGCGCTGGCTTTCGGAGACTCTTATTTTGAAAGCGCAGGCGCGATGGAGCGGCACTTTTATTGTGAAGACAGGAACTGTGCAGCCCTGCGATGAGGTGGCGACTTGTCCAGGGTGTACCCCGCCTTCCGCCCGATTGTAGCTGAGATAGGCTCCAGCGCCCCCCGCGACCCCGAAGGGAATAAGCGGTAGAAAATGGATGGATGGATGGAACTGTGCAGTCAGTCTTTAGGCTTTTGACGGGATGTACGGTTGAAATGGAAAAGGGTCTTTTTTCCTTCACACTTTTGATTGATTGGAACTTTTATTAGTAGATTGCACAGTACAGTACATATTCCGTACAAATGACCACTAAATGGTAACACCCGAATAAGTTTTTCAACTTGTTTAAGTCAGGTCATGTGATCCCTGGCTCTGTTTGATTGGTCCAACGTCACCAGTGACTGCATCTGATTGGTGGAACGGAGTGAACGTCACCAGTGACTGTATTTGTTGAAACGCAGGCACTTTGAAGGTCTGTCTGACAGACCAAAACAAACAAAGCGTGTATTAACAGATCGATAAAAATTAGTAGCGAGTAGCGAGCTGAATGTAGATAAAAGTAGCGGAGTAAAAGTAGCGGAGTAAAAGTAGCGGAGTAAAAGTAGCGTTTCTTCTCTATAAATATACTCAAGTAAAAGTAAAAGTATGTTGCATTAAAACTACTCTTAGAAGTACAATTTATCCCAAAAGTTACTCAAGTAGATGTAACGGAGTAAATGTAGCGCGTTACTACCCACCTCTGTATATCTGTTATAAGTAGGTATGTCCGATAATGGCTTTTTTGCCGATATCCGATATTCCCATATTGTGCAACTCTTAATCACCGATACCGATATCAACCGATACCGATATATACAGTCGTGGAATTAACACATTATTATGCCTAATTTGGACAACCAGGTATGGTGAAGATAAGGTCCTTTTAAAAAAAAAAAAAAAAAAATGTAATTAAATAAATAAATTAAAAACATTTTCTTGAATAAAAAAGAAAGTAAATATAAAAACAGTTACATAGACACTAGTATTTAATGAAAATGAGTAAAATTAACTGTTAAAGGTTAGTACTATTAGTGGACCAGCAGCACGCACAATCATGTGTGCTTACAGACTGTATCCCTTGTCGACTGTATTGATATATATTGATATATAATGTAGGAACCAGAATATTAATAACAGAAAGAAACAACCCTTTTGTGTGAATGAGTGTGAATGGGGGAGGGAGGTTTTTTGGGTTGGTGCACTAATTGTAAGTGTATCTTGTGTTTTTTATGTTGATTTAATTTAAAAAATAAAAATAAAAACGATACCGATAATAAAAAAAAACAATACCGATAATTTCCGATATTACATTTTAAAGCATTTATCGACATCTCTAGTTATAAGGTTAGTGTTTTCATACATACTGTACACCACTGTTGTCTTAGTAATTGTATTTAATCAAACCTTTTCTAACACTCCACGCAACAAAATAGTAAAAGTATGTACTTTATGCCATGAACTTAGTATTTTGTATACCTACCACTGTCCTCTGTTGAACTAATTTCACTTGATCAAACAACATTGGACACTACAAATATCATAGCTGGGTCTATGATTCCTGCTGATATCGTATTGGAATAATTTTGGTACCAGCCAACACTCAAGGCTCCAATATTTGGTTTTGTATCAGATTAGATTAGATTAGATTAGATTAGATTTATTGGTCCCCTTGGGGAAATTCATTGTCACTGCCGTACATTTAAACACTAGACATTACACATCACACACAAAAAAATAACAAAAAGACATCATACATGACTAACACACATTTACAGGCTTGTCAGACAGGTCGGCCGGGCCTGCTGTTAAGGGCGGCTATAGCTTTTTCAGAAGTGAAAAAGTTGTCATGACACCATTCGACTCTTGGCATTCACAGCTGCTCCTGATGGAGTTTTTGGTAACACCGCAAGATGGTAGTATGTGATTATCATGAGTGGTAAGCATCCAGCAGCTTCATCTGCCTCTGCGTGCGCTGTAAAATGTTGGTTTGAATCCCGTGCATTGCCACACTAATTCATCAGCAGTATTGTTGCTGATTGAGCAATTTGCTCCTTACCACTATTACAACAATGTTGTGCAATATACTTGTTAATTAATCACCAGGTGGTTGAAGAGAGCTGCAATTTCCTTTCCAATCGCTCAAATGACCAATAAACCTATTCCCAATGTTGTTTCTTAAAACAAGCGTCGACGGGGTTCCGTTCCTGATGCGCGACTCCACCCTGCGCAGGACCACTGACGTTGAGAAGATGTTTCCTGACAGACCAATGCAAGACGCCTCATTTTTCAACTGGACCGATCTGCAGCAGCTCAACGCAGGACAGTGGTTCCTCAAGGTGGGACAGCAGTGATGTCACGTAATCGGCTTTGCATTTAACCTTCTGTACATGTTTAAGGATGCCGGAGATAAAGTCATGCTTGGATACTCATGTAACAATAATTACATTTTTTTAAAAAGGCTGTTTGCTCCAATTCTGCAGGACGACCCCTTCTGGACGGTGCAAACCTTGTCCCCCCACGAGAGGAACCTGATTGCCAACCAGAGTGTGTGCAGCCTGGAGCAGCTTCTCAAGCTGGCCTCCTACCATAACACCAGTGTGGTGTTCAGGCTCAGGAGACCCCCTGTGGGACATCCCTGCTACAACAGCTGGATCAATGACACCCTGCAGGCCACGCAGCAATCTAGGGTTCCTCAAAGTCTGGTTGGTATCATAACACTTTAGTACAGGGGTGTCCAAACTTTTTCCACTGAAAAATGAAAGCACGCGGGGGGCCATTTTGATATTTAAAATTTTTAAACCCAAACAATATATATTTTAACCCTTAGGCTCCTCTCAATTTTGTTGACCACTAAACGTCCCAAAACCCAAAAGTTGTATTTTTTTTTTTTTTTCTATAGATCAACTTCAGCCATTGCCATAACGTTTTTTTAAATGTTTTTTTTCCCTAAAGACCGACCCTGTTTTTTATTGCAAAAACACAAAATATGCAGTATTTTACACAAAACATTTTTCAAAGTGGAATATTTGATGTGAAGTAATTGGACCCTTGAATAGGGAAATAATTAATAACAACTTTGCTTTTGTTGCATTATTATTTGATGGAATGACAGTTAAAAAAAAATCACACTAAAGTATCTCAGTTAATAAAGTGTTTTTTTTTTTTTTTTTACTTGTAACACTTCAATATCTATAGATCAATGTCAGATCTATCTGTTGCCGTAACGTTTTTATTTTGTTTTAGTTTTATGCCTTTTTTTTTTCAATGAAAACAATTTTTTTATGGCAAAAACAATATGCAATATTTCCCCTCAAAACATTTTTCAAAATGCAATATTTAATGTGAAGTAATTGGAGCCGATATTAGGTAAATAATTCATTACAGCATTGCTTTTGGTTCACTTCATTATTATTATTTGAACAATGACAATGTAAAAATTACACTATCGCTTCTACTTCCGCGGAGTCTCGGTGTGTGTTTAAGAGCGCAATGCTGTTGGAGGAGAAAAATATTTGATGTTGCGTTTTCATTTTGAACGTGCAACTAGCGTCCTTCCGTTAGCTGCTGGGACAGAGTTACCATGCAGCGAGCGGCGTGTCGGGAACGTTGCCACAACTTGTTTATAAAGTCTTTAGTTTGTTTAATGGCCCCTAAATTTAACTGCTAACTTTATCAGTGTTCAAATAACATCAATAGTAGCTCAAATGTTTTGTCATTTCATCGAATTGAACGCAGTATGAGTTGTCGGTGAGGCACAAAGATTGTGTATTAGATGTAGGAGGTATCACTCCTTTATTTTTGTTGACCAAACTTCCGCTGAAGTACATGTTTGTTGGAGAAGAACAACGCTTGTCTTGACTTTATCTTCATTTGCCAAACTGCTTTGTGTTTTAAATTGTTATCAAAAAGTAAACACCTTTTTCCTACATGTGTTTTTTCATTCCACAAAGTAATTACTTTCATAACCATTCATGTGACACAACATTTTGTTAATGTTTTATAGTGTATAATTAATACGTTTTTATAACACATTTCTGCTCAAACTCTTAATAGACCTACCCCGGTACAGCATGTACATGTAAATGTGTGTACATAACTTAAAAATACCTCTCTCTATGAAAATGTAAAAATAAAGATAAAGGCATCATGTATTAAAAAAGCTGACACACTGATACTATTAACGAACAAAAACACAAATATTTGTCTTTATCTAGAGCATTTTTATTAGATAATACAAGCTCCAGTACCCCCCGCGACCCGAAAAGGACAAGCGGCAGAAAATGGATGGATGGATTACAAATTGGATGGATGGATTACAAATTATATGATGGTGTCGCGTTCATACCCCAGCACTGTTTTACTAAACATAATGAATAATCATGATTAATAATTGTGATTTTAATATTGATAAAAATAATCTTAACTTATTTTGCCCATAATCGTGCAGTCCTGTGTAAGACTTGACCTCATACATGAACACTATTTTTATCTATATGAACAAAAAGTGCAGTTACGTCTTATGTCCATAAGGTGCCATCTTGCAAAATGTTCACATTTATTTTTTATTTATTTATAGTATTCTTTTTTTTCTGCCATATTACTTTGTTTTTAATGCTTGTGTTCCTTTCATGTGCACATTCAACTTTCTCCTTGAGGTACATAAATACAATTTGAATGTGCTGTTTGTGTTTTTTTAAATAAAACTTGGTTTAAAGGATTTCAGTATAAGTAGTTTTAGAAAATATTGAGCACATTTAAAATTAAAACTTGGTTTAAAGGATTTCAGTAAAAGTATTTTTAGAAAATTTTGAGCACATTTAAAAATTACCGCGATAATTATGATAACCCTGATAATTTTGGTCACAATAACCGTGACATCCCTATAATGGACAATTGTAACGTAGTGTATTTGTAATAGTATTTTCTAAATGTGCCGCAGGCTGTTAAAAAATTACCTGGGGGCTGCAATTTAGACATCACTGCTTTAGTACTTTATCTTTAATGTTGTAGTTTTTGTCGTTTTGATTTTGCTCTGACCTCATCTGTGTGTTTGCAGGTATTGTGGACTCCTGATGAAGACAGGGCTCAGGTGAGACAGATTGCACCCGGTCTGATCCAGACATCAGTGGAGAAACAAAGTCCTCAAAGCCTCCGAGAGGCGGGCATCAGCAGGCTGCTGCTCAGATACAACCAGGCCAGCACTCTGGAAATCGGGTAGGATTATACACACAGTCACTAACGCACTAGATTTACAGTACATTACTGTACATTATGTTTTTCAGGGACTTTTCACAAAGAAACATCAGCCTCACCCTCTACACTGTCAATAAGCCCTGGCTGTATTCTGTGCTGTGGTGCAGCGGCGTGTCCTCTGTGACGTCAGAGGCGCCGCATGTCCTCAAGAAGGTGCCTTACCCCATCTGGCTCTTGGTAAGGACACACTACCTAGTCCTCCAGGATCAGCAAGTCAACAGATGACAAATGACAGGAGTATCACAAATGTTAACATACGCAACCACACAAATCACAGCATTAGCAGAATTTGTGACTCACATGCAGGGCCAGCCCCTGGCATAAACACTCTATGCGGTTGTTTAGCGCCAGAGGTGGGTAGTAACGCGCTACATTTACTCCGTTACATCTACTTGAGTAACTTTTGGGATAAATTGTACTTCTAAGAGTAGTTTTAATGCAACATACTTTTACTTTTACTTAAGTATATTTATAGAGAAGGAACGCTACTTTTACTCCGCTACTTTTATCTACATTCAGTTCGCTACTCGCTACTAATTTTTATCGATCTGTTAATGCACGCTTTGTTTGTTTTGGTCTGTCAGACAGACCTTCAAAGTGCCTGCCTTACTGGTGACGTTTCACTTCGTTCCACCAATAAGATGCAGTCACTGGTGACGTTGGACCAATCAAACAGAGCCAGGTGGTCACATGACCTGACTTAAACAAGTTGAAAAACTTATTGGGGTGTTACCATTTAGTGGTCAATTGTACGGAATGTGTACTGTACTGTGCAATCTAATAATAAAAGTTCCAATCAATCAATCAAAAGTGTGAAGGAAAAAAGATACTTTTTTATTTTAACCGTACATCCCGTCAAAAGCCTAAAGACTGACCGCACATGAGGACATTCCTGTCTTCACAATAAAAGTGCCGCTCCATCGCGCTTGCGCTTTCAAAACAAGAGTCTCCGAAAGCCAGCGCAAACAAGCTAGCAAGCTACGGAGTTTGACGCCAATATATTTCTTGTAAAGTGTATAAAAACGAATATGGAAGCTGGACAAACAAGATGCCAAAAACCCACCACTTTCATGTGGTATTAGACAGAAAGGAGGAACTTTTCTTCACCTCCATTTGAAAACGTGGACGTTATCATCACAACTGTCTGATTACAATCAATGCAAGTCATCAGAATCAGGTAATACACCAACTTATATTCTTGTCTTCATGAAAGAAAGGAATCTATATGTTAAACATGCATGTATATTCATTAAAACCCCTTTAACATGTAAACAAAAACAGCTAAATAAATACATATACATTATATACTGTATATATCAATGTGTATGTATGTATGTATGTATGTATATATATATATATATATATATATATATATATATATATATATATATATATATATATATATATATATATATATATGAGTGTGTATGTTACTCATCAGTTACTCAGTACTTGAGTAGTTTTTTCACAACATACTTTTTACTTTTACTCAAGTAAATATTTGGGTGACTACTCCTTACTTTTACTTGAGTAATAAATCTCTAAAGTAACAGTACTCTTACTTGAGTACAATTTCTGGCTACTCTACCCACCTCTGTTTAGCGCTACAACCAGTGGGGGTGGGCACATGATTATAGCGACCTGTCACTGCAGTAGCTGATCATCAATGTGGTCGTCATGCTCTGGAGGGGTTTGCTCATTCTACTTTGATTGACTGAATTGCTTCATAGATACGATTATACTTTGTCTCTGCTAAACTTTTAGTCCATTCAAAAACGTATTGAGATAATTGCAAATTTAACATTGCATACACAAAAACAGGTGCCAGTAGGTAAGAAACGTTGGTTTTGCATAACAGGGCCCCTTCAATATCTTATTAAAAACATACTTGAACGTCTTTAATGCACACTCTCGGGTTCCCATAGCCGTACCTACTTCTCTTCGCCAAGAGTAGTACAGTACCATTCACTGTTAATTGGTTCCAGGTCAGGCCATGGTAAATACATTTGTGACTTACAAACTGTAAATTATGAATGTGACATTGTTGATAGCTAGAGCATAAAATAACTGTTTACAACTTTTTAGATAAAGGTTTGAACACTTAGAGAACAGACCTGAAATGACACCCACATAGTCACCTTTACAAACTGCAAACTTCGAAGCGCGACTTGCAGATAGGCATTACATTTCTCACTAGGCCGTAGAGCAGGGCTATTCAACTGGAAACCTGGGGGCCAAATCCAGCCTGGGAATGACACCATATTGGCCCCCGAGTTAAGTTCAAAACAAACATTTTGGCAGCAAATTCCTAAAAACAGTAGACTTGTTGTATAGAGGAACTTGGACCACTGTAAACACAGTAGCAGATCCTTGCATTACATTTTTAACCTTGCTCGAAAACACTGAGGGCAAACTACATTTACATAACTGAGGCATTCCTCAAGGCACCACTTTAAGTCCTCTACTTTTTGGCATTTTAATTTGTCATTTGATTTCTGTAACTAAGGTGTTGCTGTAGCTTGTTTACTTCAGATGCAGTCCGTTAAAAAATTAATAAATAAATAAATAAAAATTGTTCAACTTATTTAGCTGTACCAGTGGTGTTCCTCAATGTTCTATCTTAGGTCTTCTCTTTTTCATCATTTGGGCTTTTCAACTGATGGCCCATGAGCTTAGATTAAAAAAAACTAGTGCGAGACTCACATTTTTGCAGCAGATTCTTAAAAACACTAGAGTGCTGTCATGGAGAGGATCTTTGACTCCAATTTTTTCAGAAGTACCTTAAAAACAGCAGAGCTCTCCTGTAACTCTCACAAAATAAATTGACCAGAATCAAATAGAGCTGGTTCTCCGGATTATACAAAATAAGGCTGATAATAAAAGGAGAAGTTTGGCCCTCTGGTCCACAGCTTTCTGGAAATGTGGCCCTCAAAACAATTTAGTTGAACATCCCTGCTGTAGAGAATAATATTAAAGACAGAAATGGGGCCACAAACAAAATCTTGTTAGGGCCACAAAAAACATTGTGTCCCATGATACATTGCAGGACCTCCTTAAATAAGCTGTTTCTGCTTTGAGTCCCAGCACAATAACGCAAGGAATGTCACCATAGCTTATTAACCAGGCTGTCTCCTTCCGCACCTTCACTGTGTCTCTTGTAATCATTGGGCCTGAGCGGTGCACTGTTTGTCGCCATATGGGGAGGCCTGCACGGGGGAACTCATGACCTCAAGAAGTCCCGCTGTGTTCGGGCTGCTGCGGCATCTGGCAAAGTCAAACGTGCCAGCAGATGTTTTCGAGTGAATGTATAATCCAAGTTATAGTGCATTTAAAAAAAACATTACAGTAATTCCTCATTTTGCAAGAGTCAAGTTGAAAGTTAAATCCTTTTTTGTGTGGTGCATTGCAGAGTACTTGTGGCACTGCAGTGCCATCTTGTGGTGAATTATGTGTTTTTCTTGTCTTCTAGAGAGCCGATGAATACTGCTTAATGTGGGTGTGTGCCGACCTCATCTCCTTTGTTGTGGTTGTAGGAATATTTATATTACAGAAGTAAGTGCACCTTTTTTTTTTAGTTCTATTTTTTTGTTGGATTGTGTCTGTCTGTCTCACACACATTGCTGATGAACGCTTATTAACTCCTTTCCAATATCACTAACGCACATCCTTCTTTCATGTTTAGGGCAACATTTCTGTTATAGCTCTCCATTATACAGTAGATGTATCATTGTTGATCCGCCCAATTTCATGTGTTAAAAAATGGTACTTGACACCTCAACATTACCAAATAAATAATATGATTTTTTTTTTTTTTTACAAATTTGCCAATAGATTCAGTGAACATGTCTTTGACCAACTTTGCCACTACTAGGTAGAGCTAAAATGACTCACTTTCTTTTATTCAAACGTGGCATATATTTAAAAATAAAGGCATAAAATGTCTGGTGGGACACATATGGTTTTACAAAACCATGCATTTAATGGTCTTTGCATTTGAAAATATTATTTTAACCCAGGCTTTTTTTTTACTGAATTGTATATTAAAAAAAATAGTCAAATATATATATATATATATATATATATATATATATATATATATATATATATATATATATATATATATATATATATAGTACATATTTAATAGTCAATTTTTTTTTTAATACTTTTATTCCATTTGTGTTCAATTTAAAAAAAAAAAAAAATAGATAATGTCATATTTGTTGTTTTTATCACAAAACAGCATGGATTGTTCCTTATCTAAACCTTCTCTTGGTGGACTTCTTCAGATGACAGATTAGGTTTATTTATGCATTCCTGCGCGCCTCATAGGTTACTACCACTGCGGGCTTCTAAAACTGACCTCTCTTGTCTCCCTCCTCCTTTTTTGTCTCTTTCTTTTTCCTATCTCTCTCTCTCTCTCTCTCTCTCTCTACCTCTACCTCCTGCCTGACTGCATGCTGCTGCACTTTGGCATCTTCTCTCAGCTATCACATGATCAGGTAACACTCCTCTCCTTTAACCTCTGTTCATGTAACTCATCGTTCTTTTGACCACTTTTTTTCCCTTTAACTGCGCTCTTCTCATGAATACATATGTCTATTTATTGTGTATGTTTTTAACTGTTGTTTCTGTCGTTTTACTCACACAGCACACACAAAAGTACCATATTTTAATAAATATGTTTACATATATTAGCCGCACCGGACTATAAGCCGCGGATATATACCGGTACGATATATTTTGTAAATGTTTATTTACATGCCATAATCATTTTCAAACGGTACCTGTAACACGGCAGTAAAACGGATGATCAAACAAAACAAAAGTCATTGTCATGGAACCACTAGGTGCGGAAGCTATTTCTCCAATCAGCTAAACAGACGTAATAACTCCACAGTGATGTTTTGGTGAATTTACGAAACTGAAACAATACAAAAGAATCCCATTGTCAGTTAGTATTACTAACACAGACTCTTGTAAACGTGTCAGCATATTTGGTAATGCTAACGAAGCTAGCTTGATTACATTATGATAGTATGTACAAATATGCATGAAAACACTCCCACAGGTATCACACATGGGACGGTTTAATAAGTAAGAATTGTTTTAGTTATATTGTAAAACTTACAAGCGTTACTTGGAGTGATGAATGAAGAATTATTTCGAGCAGAAATGCTATGGACGAATACTTGCGGTTCAAGGAACGAAACAGAAAGTACATTTTCAATCCGGAGCACCTGCAGTGAGTGAACTCGTCCAAAAGATGGCGCCTTAGCACAAACCATAACACGCCTTTTCGGTGTCTCTGTCGGTGTTGAAAACTATTTGTTGAACGCAAAACATTATGGCCGTTAGCGAAGAAAAGTCCATAAATTAGCCACACCGTTGTATAAACTGCAGGGTTCAAAGCGTTGGGAATAAAGTTTATAGTCTGTAAAATACAGTACTTATTACTACTATTTATTTCCATCAGGAATGTAGGGTTTTTAATCATTGTGGTATCAAAATTCACATTTTTAATCACATGTTAATGTTGCGTTTACATACCAGTGCTTATTTTTTTTCATTTCATTAAAATATCTGTCTATTTTCATCAGTATAGCCACAAAACATGTAGTCATGCAATACTAGTACACTGAGATCTCACCGTAACTCAAGGCCACAATAATAATATATGGTGGGGTTTTGTAATTTAACTTAGTAGAGCTTTTTCTGCAAAGTGCATAAACAATTAACAATTAATCTGTCCATTTTTTGTCAAAATAAGCACAAAGGCACTTGCTCTTTAATAAAGGCCCACAAAACTATAGGATGCCCGTGTGAAACATCACCGTAACACACAAGTGCTAATTCAAGGGATTAACGGCTTTTTGTTAAGCTTTTTCTGTGCTATACTTATTGGAAGTGCTGACGTCAGCGAGGGAGGAAATTAAGAAGGCAAAGCTCTCGATTTACCGGTCGATCTACGTTCCCATCCTCACCTATGGTCATGAGCTTTGGGTTATGACCGAAAGGACAAGATCACGGGTACAAGCGGCCGAAATTAGCTTCCTCCACCAGGTGGCGGGTCTCTCCCTTAGAGATAGGGTGAGAAGCTCTGTCATCCGGGAGAAGCTCAAAGTAAAGCCGCTGCTCCTCCACATTGAGAGGAGCCAGATGAGGTGGTTCGGGCATCTGGTCAGGATGCCACCCGAACGCCTCCCTAGGGAGGTCTTTAGGGCACGTCCGACCAGTAGGAGGCCACGGGGAAGACCCAGGACACGTTGGGAAGACCATGTCTCCCGGCTGACTTGGAACGCCTCGGGATCCCCCGGCAGGAGCTTGACCAAGTGGCTGGGGAGAGGGAAGTTTGGGCCTCCCTGCTTGGGCTGCTGCCCCCGCAACCCGACCTCGGATAAGCGGAAGAAGACGGATGGATGGATAGAAGTTTGATTTTGTAACATTAGCGGTTTGATAAGCTTCTATGTCAAAACCCTCAAAAAGGCGGTTCATTTTTCACAATAAGCAGAATGTGTCCAATAGTGTGATTGTGTGCTTTAACTTTGTTGTCTTTTTTTTCATCTTTCATAAACTATCCATACAAAAAAGATGTCTTATATGTCAAAATAGCCACAAAATATACTTCTAGAGTCACACAAAACTTCATTGTCACAATGAATGTTGTGCCAGACTTCACTGAAACTCACGAGTGCACTTATCGAGATTCATTTGTTTTTGTTACATTTGCGGTGCTTGCAAAGTTTGGTACATTTTTATGTTAAAGCATTCTAAAAAGCAATTTAATTCAATAATGATAGTAATAACGAATAGGAAAAAAAAAGTTTGAATATTTTGTTAATCATGTTATGTTGGAGGAATTTTTGCACGTTGAATGAATGACAATGTAAAGAATATCTCAGTGAAAACATGTGGTCCCCTCTGGTCTACAACATGAGAGCAGGATGAGCAGCAGCAGTTACTGATGACACCATTTCCTGAGCTGACATTACCCCACCTCCCCCCGCAGGTATCGAACCAGCGGCATGCGCAGCTACAACCCTGAGCAGATCATGCTGAGCGCCGCGGTCAGGAGGTCCAGCCGGGACCTCAACGTCATGAAGGAGAAGCTCATCTTCTCTGGTGAGGATGGTGACGGACGGTATCTGAACCCAGCATGCTGCCTCTCGAGTGTCTGTGAACTCTCCTCCTCCTCCTCTTCCCCCTTCCTCTCATCCATGTCGAAAGGTCAAACCCAGTAGCCGCCTCAGCCTGACCCCGCCATCTCTCCGTGTGTGTCCATCGTCTGCGCCATCAGCGACCTATTCCTCATTCTTTCCTAGTCTGCGTCCTTGCCCACTTTCCCCACACAACCATCTCCATCCCTGCCTCCATGCTACCTGCCTGCTACCCTCGCCCATAGTGAAGCTTTAAGGGTGCCCCAGTCTGTCTGGCACTGGGAGGGGTCAAAGGTAAGTCTCTTAAAGTCAGACTCCCTTACCAAGGCCTAGTAAAGTCGCACAAGAATCCAGCGTCATTGTAAGCTTATTGTCAAAGTTCGGGTAGAATTTTGTATTTGTACAGAGCTTAGCTTCTTTTTACATTTTATAAAAGTTTTATTTGCGAGGCGCATCCATGGTGCGAATCGCTTTTAGTTTTATGTTTTCACCCTCTGGTATCCATGGTAGTTTTTAGCATTCTTATCGCACCTTAAAAACTATTTCGTTGCAGCTAAGTGTAACATTTATGATCATCCACCTGGCAAAGTCAGGCCTGTGTAGGAATTATTTCAGCCACTTCATGGCACTGTTGGCTCAACTTTCCCAGAGTCGTGTGTAAAGAGAGTACGGCCAACTCGGTTTCAGGCGATCTCCTCAATGATTGGTCAAAAGGCAGTCACGTGACTACAGGGCGCCTTGACTGCTACCAACTTTGAGCTGATGCTATGTGTTTGCGGCGCTTCCTCGTTAGTTTTTCGACGTGTAAAAAAGCCCTGTTGTGCAGCATGGGGGTGCTCCACCTGCGATAATTGTGAAAAGCTTTTACATCTCAACTAAAATGATGCAATTCAGTAGCAGCAGAAAAGTAGCTCAAACACTAATTCAAATAGACGGACATTGAAAAGTTAAAATAAAACAAAGTTTGGGGTGTGATAATGGATGAGAAAAACGAACTGGAAATCTCATAAAAAATGATACAACATAAAATAGCGAGAAATATGTCAATAATGAATAAAGCCAAATAGCACGGTGGAACAGGGGTTAGTGCATGTGCCTCACAATACGAAGGTCCTGAGTAGTCCTGAGTGAGCCTGGTTTTTTCTGTGTGGAGTTTGCATGTTCTCCCCGTGACTGCGTGGATTCCCCCAGGAACACCGGCTTCCTCCCACCTCCAAAGACATGCACCTGGGGATAGGTTGATTGGCAACACTAAATTGGCCCTAGTGTGTGAATGTGAGTGTGAATGTTGTCTGTCTGTCTATCTGTGTTGGCCCTGTGATGAGGTGGCGACTTGTCCAGGTTGTACCCCGCCTTCCGCCCGAATGCAGCTGAGATAGGCTCTAGCATCCCCCGCGACCCCAAAAGGGACAAGCGGTAGAAAATGGATGGGTGGATGTTCTGGACCAAAAAAAAATCACTCCATATTCTCTACTGCTCGGTAGTGTTACCATATCTGAGTTATTGTGTAAAAATAGAGGGAAATAAGTACAAAAGTGCACTTATTCACTTAGCATGTTACAAAAAAAGAAAGTTAGGATAATACATAATGAGCAGTGTTGGGACTAACGTGTTACTTTGTAATGCCGTTAGTTTCGGCGGTAACTAGTAATCTAACGCGTTATTTTTTATATTCACTAACTCAGTTACCGTTACTACATGATGCGTTACTGCGTTATTTTACAATATTTTTTATGTAGTATTGGCTAGAAACAGAAGATCTGAGTGTGTTTTATTGGAGCGCTGCAGTGTCGTCCTTCTGATTCTTCTTGTGTCACAAGCCGGAAGCGCGCTCTGTGTGTGTCTGGGTGTGGGGAGGGGAGGGGCGTGTCTGTGTTTACTAACAACAGAGCCGCAGCCCATGTTAAGACACTCAACTCGAGTGTCTTAACATGGAGATATTCTCACTTCTTTTTTTTTGTCGGGCACAAAGAAAAGAACATTTTGGTTAAATGTAAGTTGTGTCTTGGATCAAAGATCCCGTCTACTGCCCAAAACAACAATTCAAATCTGCCTGGTTAGACTTTGTGTATGTCACGTGTGCCTTCCTTAGGTGAAGCCAGGTTTACAGCTTTGTTGTTATTATGCTGTTTGTTACTTATGTTGCAGCTATTTAAAATAGTTTTGTCAATTTGTTCTGGCCTGAAATATATTGGCCCTTTGAAACATATCTTTGTCTTTGTGTGTTGTATGTAGACCACATTGCTTAGCAGAGTTCAGTGATGCAAATGCATGTCAAGTTGATCAACAGATTGTATTATTCTCCAGTGCAATAACAGTACTGAAATGAAGGCTAAAAGGGCATTAATGGGAGCTTTTTTTTTTTTTAAAAAGAAGAAAAAAACAACAACTAAATAGTTACTTTTAGGGATGTCCGATAATGGCTTTTTGCCGATATCCGATATTCCGATATTGTCCAACCCTTTAATTACCAATACCGATATCAACCGATACCAATATCAACCGATGTATACAGTCGTGGAATTAACACATTATTATGCCTAATTTGGACAACCAGGTATGGTGAAGATAAGGTACTTTTTTTTTTTTAATTAATAAAATAAAATAAGATGAATAAATTAAAAACATTTTCTTGAATAAAAAAGAAAGTAAAACAATATAAAAACAGTTACATAGAAACTAGTAATTAATGAAAATGAGTAAAATTAACTGTTAAAGGTTAGTACTATTAGTGGACCAGCAGCACGCACAATCATGTGTGCTTATGGACTGTATCCCTTGCAGACTGTATTGATATATATTGATATATAATGTAGGAACCAGAATATTAGTAACAGAAAGAAACAACCCTTTTGTGTGAGGGGAGGTTTTTTGGGTTGGTGCACTAATTGTAAGTGTATCTTGTGTTTTTTATGTTGATTTAGTTTAAAAAAATAAATAAATAAATAAATTACAAAAAACAAAAAAGAAACGATACCGATAATTTCCAATATTACATTTTAACGCATTTATCGGCCGATAATATCGGCAGGCCGATATTATCGGACACCTCTAGTTACTTTTCACAGTAACGCGTTACTTTTTGGTGTAAGTAACTGCGTTTGTAACTGAGTTACTTTTGAAATAAAGTAACTAACTAGTTACTGGTTTTCAGTAACCAACCCAACACTGATAATGAGTGATGCATAATTGTTTTTACATTTTTTGCGCTGCAAAATTATATTTTCAAAAAAATAGAAGCATGTTTTATTATACGTTAATGAGCTGTAGTATGTTTAGAACTATGTACAGATGGGGACGGCGTGGCGAAGTTGGGAGAGTGGCCGTGTCAGCGATCTGAAGGTTACTGGTTCAATCCCCTCCTTCTACCATCCTAGTCATGTCCGTTGTGTCCTTGAGCAAGACACTTCACCCTTGCTCCTGATGGGTCCTGGTTAGGGCCTTGCATGGCAGCTCCCACCATCAATGTGTGAATGTGTGTGTGAATGGGTGAATGTGGAAATAGTGTCAAAACGCTTTGAGTTCCTAAAAAAAAAAAGGTAGAAAAGCGCTAAACAAATATAACCATTTATATTTATTATTTTGTCAGAAATACTCCGGTCAGAACGACAGCAATTGTATGCCTCAGTAGCAGTCACGCCGTCTGTTTTTCCTTGGGAAGGGCCAGAGTCGTGTATTAAGAGTACGGCCACCTCGGTTTCAGACCATCTCCTAAATGATTGGTCAAAAGCCCCTCGTGTGACTACATGGCGCCATGTTAGACACCAACTTTGAGCTGGCCACAGGTGGAGTGATGCCAACACTGTACCTCCTCATTCGACTTCTCTTTTAATTCAAGAGTTTTTTGCCGTGTAAACATGCCCTGCTGTGCAGCGTGGGGCTGCTCCACTCGCCAAGGCATTTGCATCACTTTCCCCGCTGCCCACAAAGGGAAAAAGTATGGGAAGTGAAGGTTCGCCGGTAAAGCTGATTGCCAATGACAACAGCGTCTTGTGCGGGGTTAGATAACAGAAATTGTCCTTTTCTGACCTTCTTGACCATAACTTCGATACAATGTACTCTGGACATGACGCTTGATCTTTTTATCCAATCTTTTCTTAACAGTGCTTCTCTTATGCCTATTCAATTTTTGCAATGATTTTTGTGACAGTGAACGGTTTAAAGCTTTCAAAGAAAGGTTAATATGTAAAATTATTTAAATGTTCATAGAAATGTATTAGATTGCACCAGTGACGTGCGGTGAGGTTGATGGCTGGTGAGGCACTAACTTCATCACAGTCAGATTTACAAACATATGAACCCTAAAGAGTATCTTATTCACCATTTCATTGGTAGCAGTTAACGGGTTATGTTTAAAAGCTCATACCAGCATTCTTCCCTGCTTGGCACTCAGCATCAAAGGTTGGAATTGGGGGTTAAATCACCAAAAATGATTCCCGGGCGCGGCGCCGCTGCTGCCCACTGCTCCCCTCACCTCACAGGGGGTGATCAAGGGGATGGGTCAAATGCAGAGGACAAATTTCACCACACTTAGTGTGTGTGACAATCACTGGTACTTGAACTTAACTTTAACTTTACACATACAAACTGTAGCACACAAAAAAGCACATTTAATAATAAAAAAACGTTATTATGGTCTTACCTTTACTTATAAATGAAGTCCATGCGCTGCTCCTTCTGAACAACAGCATCAATAACTTGTTTATAGAAGTCTTCCTTATCTTTCTTCAGTTTTAAAAGTCTCTCTGTCTTGATGGAGATCTTCCTTTAATTTCCAGTTTAGAAAACTGTTTTATTTTAGATATGTAATGCTCCATGTTAAAAGTCCAGGCGAGAGGAAAAAAATAAACGATCGCTAACTGTTGCTGCTTGTTGTCACTTATTCTGCAGCCGAGTAGTCGCAAAAATGATCGCTGGGATCACTAGCGCCCTCTACCACCATGAGGCGGGATTACTGCGAGCCTCAGCCAGTGCGTCTTCGCAGCCGTTTTATGATTGCTCAGCACAAGAAATACGTTACACACATACAGTTGTTGACAAAATACACTGTACATTATATACCTCAGCTAACTAAACTATGGAAATGTATAATATAATTCATATAGCAATATGGTCTCACTGCACAGCAGGCCAGCAGTTAGCCGAGTCATTGCGCAATCCATGGCGAGGCTCAACTGGCTGGTGACTTACCGCAAGTCTCTTCTCAGTATTTGAACGGCAAATGTGAAAATTTAGCGATTTTTAAATAAAAATAATCTAAAACTGGTGAAGTTAAATGGAAAATAACTTTATAGTATAATCACTGGATACATATAACAATTTAATTAATTTTTGTTTTACATTTTTTTTCTTTCCATGATTGCACGTGAGGCCCAGCCTCACCTGCCTCTAGTGACTGCACGTCACTGGATTGCACAAATCTTGTTCATCTATATTACTTAAGTTGTCTATAACAATTTGACAGCCCTAAAAGTCTACCAGCATTTCAAACTGATCAATATGTTTTCAAATATGTATTGGTGTGGTACAACTGTTAAAAAGTCCTTCATTGTCAACATTTGGTTGTTTTAATGACATATAATATGCAAATTAGATATCAGTACAGAATGAACACCATTATAATTAGGTCATTGTGCGAGCTGAAGCCATAACAAATTTGATAAATATTTTTTATCCTAAAACTTATATAAAATGCGCGTGTACCAGATATGTTTATGATAGATATGTTTCACAAAAAATCCAAACACAGTTGACAAACTGTTTTTGTTGTTGGTATGTTTTATTGGTTTCCATGATTACAAACATACATGCAAATTAACAGTCAGTTAATTATTAATTGTACTTGGCAAAAATCCAGTACAAAAACATATAACTAATACATATGTGTCAATATATAAATACATGGTAAATATTGCAGTAAAAAGCAGCATTAGTTCAATGTTCAAGTAAATATGGTGATGTTGAAATCAGGAAGCCATGCAGACTCACCACAACAAGACCTATGAAAAATATTTTTAAAAAACTAAAGTAAAATGTATTCTGCTGATATTGCTTACAATTCATTAGAAGCAGCTACCACAGTCGACATACTTCACACTACAGTTATAATTTCTCCGTAATTGACGTACAAACCCCGTTTCCATATGAGTTGGGAAATTTTGTTGAATGTAAATATAAACGGAATACAATGATTTGCAAATCCTTTTCAACCCATATTCAATTGAATGCACTACAAAGACAACCTATTTGATGTTCAAACTCATAAACTTTATTTATTTTTTTGCAAATAATAATTAACTTAGAATTTCATGCCTGCAACACGTGCCAAAGTAGTTGGGAAAGGGCATGTTCACCACTGTAACACATGGCCTTTCCTTTTAACAACACTCAGTAAACATTTGGGAACTGAGGAGACACATTTTTTAAGCTTCTCAGGTGGAATTCTTTCCCATTCTTGCTTGATGTACAGCTTAAGTTGTTCAACAGTCCGGGGGTCTCCGTTGTGGTATTTTAGGCTTCATAATGCACCACACATTTTCAATGGGAGACAGGTCTGGACTACAGGCAGGCCAGTCTAGTACCCGCACTCTTTTACTATGAAGCCACGTTGATGTAACACGTGGCTTGGCATTGTCTTGCTGAAATAAGCAGGGGCGTCCATGGTAACGTCGCTTGGATGGCAACATATGTTGCTCCAAAACCTGTATGTACCTTTCAGCATTAATGGCGCCTTCACAGATGTGTAAGATACCCATGTCTTGGGCACTAATACACCCCCATACCATCACATATTCTGGCTTTTCAACTTTGCGCCTATAACAATCCGGATGGTTCTTTTCCTCTTTGGTCCGGAGGACACGACGTCCACAGTTTCCAAAAACAATTTGAAATGTGGACTCGTCAGACCACAGGACACTTTTCCACTTTGTATCAGTCCATCTTAGATGAGCTCAGGCCCAGCGAAGCCGACTGTGTTTTTGGGTGTTGTTGATAAACGGTTTTCGCCTTGCGTAGGAGAGTTTTAACTTGCACTTACAGATGTAGCGACCAACTGTAGTTACTGACAGTGGGTTTCTGAAGTGTTCCTGAGCCCATGTGGTGATATCCTTTACACACTGATGTCGCTTGTTGATGCAGTACAGCCTGAGGGATCGAAGGTCACGGGCTTAGCTGCTTACGTGCAGTGATTTCCCCAGATTCTCTGAACCCTTTGATGATATTACGGACCATAGATGGTGAAATCCCTAAATTCCTTGCAATAGCTGGGTGAGAAAGGTTTTTCTTAAACTGTTCAACAATTTGCTCACGCATTTGTTGACAAAGTGGTGACCCTCGCCCCATCCTTGTTTGTGAATGACTGAGCATTTCATGGAATCTACTTTTATACCCAATCATGGCACCCACCTGTTCCCAATTTGCCTGTTCACCTGTGGAGCATTCCTCAACTTTATCAGTATTTATTGCCACCTTTCCCAACTTCTTTGTCACGTGTTGCTGGCATCAAATTCTAAAGTTAATGATTATTTGCAAAAGAAAAAATGTTTATCAGTTTGAACATCAAATATGTTGTCTTTGTAGCATATTCAACTGAATATGGGTTGAAAAGGATTTGCAAATCGTTGTATTCCGTTTATATTTTCATCTAACACAATTTCCCAACTCATATGGAAACGGGGTTTGTATATTGCGCCAGCGGGAGTGTGTTAGAGAGCCTGCTGGTCACCAAACACTGCATGAATGTAGCGGAGGAGTGGATCAAATGCAGCCGCAAAAATTTACTTTCACGAAATAAAAGCATTTCTTATTGTAAGTCTATGAGCTTTAGTATGTTAAGAACTATATACTTATTATTTTGGTTTATTTTTGTCAGGAAAACCTGAGAACAATTGCAACCGCACACATCCTAGGTAGCCAACATGGCGCCTTTTGTTTAGTTGTCCATACTCTCGCTATGCACGACTTTGACCTTTCCCACTTTCCTCTTTCTCTCTGTCTGCAACCAAACAGCTGTTCATGCTTTGATAAAATTGATTGCAAGCTTCTTCTTTTTTTTCCATCTATAGAAAAGTAGTGTCATGTACTATTGCTCTAAAAACGCTTACCGTACAAATAACATAGCACTAGAATATGATTAATTATGATGAATGAATCTGCATTTACTTGAATGTACACCATTTTAAAGAGTGGTAGGCAGTCATCATGAAAGTGTTTTTGTGTTTTAATAGTATCATCCATCCATTTTCTACTGCTTGTCCCTTTTGGGGTTGTGGGGGGTGCTCATAACTTGACTTATTTTTACATTTGTATGACAACTGTGGGTGTTAAGAACAGAACAAATGTCACGCCTGCAGCACAGGTCACCAAAGACTGTGCTGCATGTAAGACTGTTCACTATGTAAAGGCGCTTTGAGTCAATGGAGAAAAGCGCTATATAAATATAATTCACTTCACTTCACTTCACTATAAAAATGGGGCCCATTACCTCCCTGCTTGGCACTCAGCATCAAGGGTTGGAATTGGGGGTTAATTCACCAAAAATGATTCCCAGGCGCAGCCCCCACTGCTCTCCTCACCTCCCAGGGGGTGATCACGGGTCATGGGTCAAATGCAGAGAATAATTTCGCAACCTAGTGTGTGTGTGACGATCTTTGGTACTTTAACTTTAACTTTTAACTTTTGATTGACACCTTATCATTTAAGTGTTTTAAATATTACATTGGCAGCACGGTGAAACAGGGGTTAGTGCATCCGCCTCACAATACGAAGGTCCTGGGTTTGATCCTGCACTCGGGATCTTTCTGTGTGGAGTTTGCATGTTCTCCCCGTGACTGCGTGGGTTCCCTCTGGGTACTCCGGCTTCCTCCCACCTCCAAAGACATGCACCGGGGGATAGGTTGATTGGCAACACTAAAAATTGGCCCTAGTGTGTGAATGTTGTCTATCTGTGTTGGCCCTGGCGAATGCAGCTGAGATAGGCTCCAGCACCCTATGCGCCCCCCAAAGGGATAAGCGGTAGAAAATGGATGGATGGAAATATTACATTGTAATATATAAATCATAAACAGTGTATTTGAGTACTGAAAAAAACACTTTATGAATGTTATTGATTTATTTATAATTTATATTATTTCTGCTGTATATCTTGTGTATAAAATGTCCTTCGTGCTCATGTGGATTCTCTGCACTTTTTGTGTTTTTCAAACGCTGTCATGTAACACAACCCCTTGTGTGCTTTGGCTCCCTCCAGAGGTGGGCAATGGCGTTGCCGGCAGTGACGAGCCCTACACAGACAACAGCAATGATTATGATGACTACTACACTGACCGACCTGTGAGCCAATGATGGCGCACTTTCAGCCACAAGATGAGGAAACAAGCGTGTACATTTTTGTAAATAATGTCTTTGCTTCCTGGACAAAAATATATAATGTATATTACTTTTGACTCAGCACTTTTTATCCACGGAATTGACTTAAGAGAGTCCAGAATTTTCATTTGTAAGCTAATTCTCCCAAGCAGGTCCTTCCATTCTAAGCACTGATGCCTTTTATTTATATCCACAATCCAGCATGAATTATGCTCACAGCGGCTGTGTCGGTCGATGGTAACATTTGAAAGTGTGCAAATGCTGCTGCATGTAACAGTTATGATCATATCATGTGTGTGAGCTCAGCTGTACAGTCAGGAACAAGTGAATCTTTTTTTTTTTAAGTATGTAACCTGTTTAGCCTGCGGTGCAGTGTTGTGAATGACGTCATTTGCAAGCCAACAAAAGAACACTTTGGAGTCACGTGACAATTAGAGGACGTCGTCTTTACTTCCCTGCAAGAATGTTGGGGCTATTTTATTGTTTACAAACCTGAAGCATCTTCATGTTTGTCGCTGCTGTCAAATGTTATGTGTGAATAAAAGTGTAAGCTAACTAAAAAGGGCACTTTGTCTTTGGTTTGTATTTTGCCTCTGAAGTGAACTCTAAACAAAGTTGCTTTTTTTTAGTTTACACTAGTCAAGTCACAGGTAAAGTAAAAAAAAACCTTGCTTTGACCGTTTAATCACTAGTGTGTCATGGAAAAATTTTGAAATGTCACCTACTTGTTCTAAAAAATATATTTTTTGCAAACCACTAATTGTATTTTACAAATAATGTGCCGTTGTTGTGTCCGTGCTGTCCTAATGATTAATAGAGTAACCATGTAATACTCTTCCGTAGCAGTAGGTGGCAGCAGGTAGATAGGTAATTGCTTTGTGGGCCTCATTTGAGATAAAAGAATTAGTGGATTTTTTTTTTTTTTTTTTACTTACCCAAGAAATTGCTTATTGAGCTTAAGAATCTCTTTTTCATTATTGTATGAATTAATGTTGAACAATCCCGTCAGGTATTTGATGAGAACGAGTTTATATTGTCAATAAAGGCTACCGAGTCATTTCTTAACGTTGTCTGCTCGTGGTGTGCCTCGGGATATTTTCCAATGAGATTACGTGCCTCGGCTCAAAAGTTGAAAAACACTGCTGGCTTTTATTTTTCAAATATATTATTCATCCTGTTGTGTAAATGTGCATGCTTTTGTTTGTCGTAGAAGATACGTCAAAGGTTCGATTCCGACCCCTGCATCTGCGCATGCGTAGGAATCAAAGGAATGCAAAATTGCACAGAAGTCACCTTTCACGTGAGTACGAGTTACCCTAAATAACGCTATTGATTAGTATTTGATCGATTAATGTATATATGTGGCACTCTGCAAATGTATAATTTATTAGGTTATGTTTTTGCTGGGACACAGCGCTCCCAGCATGCATTGCGGCATATGATTTTTCGACAACTTTACATTAAACATAACTTAATAAATCAAACTTTAAATCGGTTTTTTTCACTTTTGTGTCAATTGCTACATTTTAAATATGGTTTACAAACTCAGGGTATAAGTTTGCGGGCACAGAAGACGGAAATGTTTTCTTGATACGTCTTGACATTTTGATAAGCGCGCTAGCGACATCTACAGGACGTAAGGAGTACAGCAACGACTCGTACGTACAACATGGCTCACAAGTTTACTGCGTTGAGTACAAAGCAACTTTTCCCAACAAACTGTAGCGAAACAACTGAAGCATACAAGTACGTTATTAAATATTTAAAACCCAAACATACAAGTTTAAGCTGTTAGAACTGTTTGTGGTTGAGCAGTAGTATAATACAACACATTAGGCTTGTGTTGGTCACACGGCACCTCAAAACTGCTCGGGAACTGACAAACAATCCCAATTTCTCTTCGAGATATTCAACTGATAACCCTGTGGTCCCCGTGCATTGTAACAGTGGGACTCCTCCCTGAGAAATAAATTACACAAGTTGTGTACAATTAAAGTGCTGGTTGGCCCTTTTTTGTTCTTCAAGTATGACTGCGTGTCCAAAAGGAATGTTGTCGGTGCCAGCGTACGTACATTCAGGCTGTCTACACAGTCTCCAAATAAACACACTAGCTGAAGTTTGTCTTCCGAAGATGTCTGTTGGGGATCTCGATGGCGCTGACTTGTAGCGGCCACGAGCCCCCCATGATGCCGGCCTGGATGGCCACGCCCATCACCACGGCCAGGTCGGGGTCCACCGACGTGTTGGGCTCCTTCCCGAAATACTCGCTGATGAGCCTCCTGATGCGCGGTATCCTGGTTGAGCCGCCTACCAGGACGATCTCGTCCACCTCGGCTTTTCCCAGGTGGCCCTCGGCGAGCACCGTCTCCACGGGGGCTAGGATCTTCTGGAACAGGTCCTCGTTCAGCTCCTCGAAGAGCTGGCGGGTGACCGTCGCCTGGAAGAGGACCTTCGTCGGGGCCGAGCTTTCCGCTGCGTTGTCATGGAGATGCAGCGGCACCCTGATGGCGGCGCTAGGTTGGAGGGTAAGGTTGAGCTTGGCGGCCTCCACGGCTTGGCGGAGGCGATGGATGTCCGCCTTCAGAGTGGGCGGGACCCCGTACTCCTGTCGGACTCGCTCCGTGGCGTACTGGAGCAACCTCTGGCTGAAGTCTTGTCCTCCTAACTTGTTGTTGCCTGCACAAAAAACCCCAGAATTTGAAAACAAGCCGGGAAGGTCTGCTCGGTCCACGGAGAAGGACTTTTACCGGCCATGGCTCTTGTGAAGAACATGCCGCCCTGCTTGTTGAGCAGAGACACGTCCAGGGTTCCTCCGCCGAGGTCCACCACCAGCACATTGAAGACGTCCACCTTGTGTAGGCCGTACGCCATGGCCGCCGCCGTCGGCTCGTTGATCACGCGCAGAATCTCCAAACCTGCAAGACCCAAAGTTAGCTTGTTTGTGACAACGAGAACTATTTACCGCTACAAAAATGCTTGGCACAACATACCAGGGTTTGTTTTTTTCAGACCCACAGTCAGCAATTCATTTGCTTTTTAAAATCTTTTCAATGTCTTAATTAATGATCCTCAAACTATGATACTCCATCTAGTGGTGCACCAAAGAATCACTTAATGTTTTAAACTATCTTATGGTTCAAACTGTGTGCAATGTTACATTGGCCAAAATTGTTAAATAAAACCTCTGACTTGTTTTTAATGAATACTTAGGCCTGCTACGCTACTGTATTCTAATGTTGGTCATTATGGTGGTACTTGGAGAGCCAAGTGTTTTCTGAGGTGGTATTTGGTGAAAAAAGTTTAAGAACCACTGTTGTAAATGATGGATAGAGAGGCCGTATGTGTCTGACTCGGGGGGTTTGCACCATCACAAAGTTTTGCCAGCCGTTGGTCAAAACAACTTATTAATAACAACAACAACAACCTCCAGGCAACCTTTTCCAATAGGAATATTTAAGTCTCCTTGTTCTCTCACCAGCGAGATTGGCGGCCTTGATAGTCTGGTTCCTTTGCGTCTCGTCGAACTCTGCGGGGACGGAGATGACGGCGCTGCGGACGAGGGCGTCGAGCCGTCGCTCGGCCATCTTCTTCATCTTCAGCAGCAGCCTGGAGCCGATGAACTCCGGGGTCACCGTGAAGCTGCCGTTGGCGGTAATGGCGAACTCTGCGCTCCCATTGTTGTTAATAACCTGGAGGGGGAGGGGGGGCAAGTTACTTACGAGCACTTAAAGCACAGGTGTCAAACTCAGGGCCTCGGGGCTCGATCTGGCCCGCCGCATTACTTAATGTGGTCCCTCATTTTATTTTATGTGGCCCTTCAGGTAATCTGATTTAATGTGGCTCACTATTTTATTTAATGTGGTCTGCCATTTAATGTGGCCCGCCGCATCATTTTAAGTGGCCCATCACGTTATTCAATGTGGCTCACCATGTTATTTAATGTGGTCTGCCACATCATTTTTTGCGTGGCTCACCATGTAATTTAATGTGGCCCGTCACATTATTCAATGTGGCTCACCATGTCATTTAACGTGGCCCGTCACATTATTCAATGTGGCTCACCATGTCATTTAATGTGGCCTACAATCGTCATTTAATGTGGCCTACAATCGTCATTTAATTTGACCCGTCACATTATTCAATGTGCTCTGCCAAATTGTTCATTGTGGCTCACCGTGTTTTTTATTGTCATTCAATGTAGCCTGCCACAATATTTTAATTTGGCTTGCCACATCATTCAATGTGGTCTGCCACATCATTCAATGTAGCCCACCACGCTATTTAAAGTGGCCTGCAACATAATTTAATGTGGTAGGCCACCTCATTCGAAGTAGCCCACCACACTATTTAAAGTGGCCTGCAACATAATTTATTGTGGTAGGCCACATCATTCAATTTAGCCCACCACACTATTTAATGTGGCCTGTAACATCATTTAATGTGGTAGGCCACATCATTCAATGTAGCCCACCACGCTATTTAACGTAGTCTGCAACATTATTTAAGTGGTAGGCCACATCATTCAATGTAGCCCACCACGCTATTTAAAATGGCCCGAAACATAATTTAACGTGGTAGGCCACATCATTCAATGCACCACACCACACTATTTAAGTGGTCTGCAACATTATTTAAGCGGTAAGCCACATCATTCAATGTAGCCCACCACGCTATTTAACATGGTCTGCAACATTATTTAAGTGGTAGGCCACATCCTTCAATGTAACCCACCACGCTATTTAAAGTGGCCTGTAGCATCATTTAACGTGGTAGGCCACATCATTCAATGTAGCCCACCACGCTATTTAACATGGTCTGCAACATTATTTAAGTGGTAGGCCACATCATTCAATGTAGCCCACCACGCTATTTAAAGTGAACTGCAACATAATTTAATGTGGTAGCCCACCACGCTATTTAACGTGGTCTGCAACATTATTTAAGTGGTAGGCCACATCATTCAATGTAGCCCACCATGCTATTTAACGTGGTCTGCGACATTATTTAAGTGGTAAGCCACATCATTCAATGTAGCCCACCACGCTATTTAAAGTGGCCTGTAACATCATTTAACGTGGTAGGCCACATCATTCAATGTAGCCCACCACACTATTTAATGTGGTCTGTAACATCATTTAAGTGGTAGGCCACATTATTCAATGTAGCCCACCACGCTATTTAACGTGGTCAGCCACATCATTCAATGAAGCCCACCATGCTGTGGCCTGCAACATCATTTAAGAGGTAGGCCACATCATTCAATGTGGCGTGCCATGTCTGTTCCTGTATTTGGCTTTGCTGCTGGCGTGGAACTTATGAAGGTGTTTTTGTTGTGTTTTGGTCTAAAAACGGTGCAATGGTATGTGCACAATATCCATTATGTATTGCTCATTTTTTATGCTTCATTGAGTTTGACTTTTGTAGCTGTATGTAAAATGGTGCCGCTGATGTGGCAGCTGGTTGCATCAGCTCTGTGCTCTTCTAGAAAGTAATTAATGTTTTTTTATAATGTTTCCCTCTTGTTTTCATGTGTTATTACTTTTTCTATCTGCACTGCAACTGGCCCTCCGAGGGTAGCCACATACTTGCCAACTCTCCCGAATTTTCCGGGAGACTCCCGAATTTCAGTGCCTCTCCCGAAAATCTCCCGGGACAACCATTCTCCCGAAAATCTCCCGATTTCCAACCGTACAACAATATTGGGGGCGTGCCTTAAAGGCACTGCCTTTAGCGTCGTCTCTCACCTGAAAAGGAGACTATTATATATGTCTCCGTTATCCATAGGTTTATCTATAACCCATAAAGTAGGCAGGCACGGAGCTATATCTCAGCGTGTGTTTATTCCAGCCGGCACGTTCATACTGTAGCGGCTGGCTACGGGGTGTTAGCCAATGACTTTGGCTGGGGGGCGGGACTTCCGGGAGAGATAGGGAAGTGACGTTGTTAATAGGAAGTGGGTGTTCGAGTTGTGCCGGGAAAAGGGATAGACACACATTGGAGCTGTTGTGTGGTTGAATTACATCTTGTGCAATAAAGACAAGATAAACAAAAGAAGTCGTATGAGCCTACATTCCTGGGATTATTACAATACACTGACACAGATTCAGAGATCGCTCGCCAGTACTCAAATGGCAGAACAAAAGCTACTCAAATAGTGAAAGGTAAGTGTTTTTTTTGTTTTTTTAAAGTAAGCAGCATGTACAGTACAGTTAGTAGAACAACTGTGTTTTCATTACTGTACTATATATATATATATATATATATATATATATATATATATATATTAGGGATGTCCGATAATGGCTTTTTGCCGATATCCGATATTGACCAAACCCTTAATTACCGATACCGATATCAACCGATACCAATATATACAGTCGTGGAATTAACACATTACAGGTAAAAGCCAGTAAATTAGAATATTTTGAAAAACTTGATTTATTTCAGTAATTGCATTCAAAAGGTGTAACTTGTACATTATATTTATTCATTGCACACAGACTGATGCATTAAAATGTTTATTTCATTTAATTTTGATGATTTGAAGTGGCAACAAATGAAAATCCAAAATTCCGTGTGTCACAAAATTAGAATATTACTTAAGGCTAATACAAAAAAGGGATTTTTAGAAATGTTGGCCAACTGAAAAGTATGAAAATGAAAAATATGAGCATGTACAATACTCAATACTTGGTTGGAGCTCCTTTTGCCTCAATTACTGCGTTAATGCGGCGTGGCATGGAGTCGAAGAGTTTCTGGCACTGCTCAGGTGTTATGAGAGCCCAGGTTGCTCTGATAGTGGCCTTCAACTCTTCTGCGTTTTTGGGTCTGGCATTCTGCATCTTCCTTTTCACAATACCCCACAGATTTTCTATGGGGCTAAGGTCAGGGGAGTTGGCGGGCCAATTTAGAACAGAAATACCATGGTCCGTAAACCAGGCACGGGTAGATTTTGCGCTGTGTGCAGGCGCCAAGTCCTGTTGGAACTTGAAATCTCCATCTCCATAGAGCAGGTCAGCAGCAGGAAGCATGAAGTGCTCTAAAACTTGCTGGTAGACGGCTGCGTTGACCCTGGATCTCAGGAAACAGAGTGGACCGACACCAGCAGATGACATGGCACCCCAAACCATCACTGATGGTGGAAACTTTACACTAGACTTCAGGCAACGTGGATCCTGTGCCTCTCCTGTCTTCCTCCAGACTCTGGGACCTTGATTTCCAAAGGAAATGCAAAATTTGCTTTCGTCAGAAAACATGACTTTGGACCACTCAGCAGCAGTCCAGCTCTTTTTTTCCTTAGCCCAGGTGAGACGCTTTTCGCGCTGTTTCTTGGTCAACAGTGGCTTGACACGAGGTATGCGGCAGTTGAAACCCATGTCTTTCAAGAGTCTCTTGGTGGTGGATCTTGAAGCACTGACTCCAGCAGCTGTCCACTCCTTCTGAATCTCCCCCACATTTTTGAATGGTTTTTTTTTCACAATCTGATCCCTATCGCTTGTACACTTTTTCTGACCACAGTTTTTCCTTCTCTTTGCCTCTCCATTAATGTGTTTGGACACAGAGCTCTGAGAACAGCCAGGCTCTTCAGCAATAACCTTTTGTGTCTTTCCCTCCTTGTGCAATGTGTCGATGGTTGCCTTTTGGACAGCTGTCAAATCTGAAGTCTTCCCCATGTTTGTGTAGGCTTCAGAACTGGACTGAGAGACCATTTAAAGCCCTTTGCAGGTGTTTTGAGTTAATCAGCTGATTAGTTTGTGGCACCAGGTGTCTTCAAAATTTAACCCTTACACAATATTCTAATTTTGTGACACACGGAATTTTGGATTTTCATTTGTTGCCACTTCAAATCATCAAAATTAAATGAAATAAACATTTGAATGCATCAGTCTGTGTGCAATGAATAAATATAATGTACAAGTTACACCTTTTGAATGCAATTACTGAAATAAATCAAGTTTTTCAAAATATTCTAATTTACTGGCTTTTACCTGTATAATTTGGACAACCAGGTATGGTGAAGATAAGGTCCTTTTAAAAAAAATAAATACAAATAAAATAAGATAAATAAATTAAAATCATTTTCTTAAAAAAAGGAAGTAAAACAATATAAAAACAGTTACATAGAAAATAGTAATTAATGAAAATGAGTAAAATTAACTGTTAAGGGTTAGTACTATTAGTGGACCAGCAGCACGCACAATCATGAGTGCTTACAGACTGTATCTCTGCAGACTGTATTGATCTATATTGATATATAATGTAGGAACCAGAATATTAATAACAGAAAGAAACAACCCTTTTGTGTGAATGAGTGTAAATGGGGGAGGGAGGTTCTTTGGGTTGGTGTACTAATTGTAAGTGTATCTTGTGTTTTTTATGTTGATTTAATAAAAAAAAAAGTTTTATAAAAATAAACCGATACCAATAATAAAAAAAACGATACAGATAATTTTCGATATTACATTCTAAAGCATTTATCGGCCGATAATATTGGCGGGCCGATATTATCATGTGGACCAGCAGCACGCACAATCATGTGTGCTTACGGACTGTATCCCTTGCAGACTGTATTGATATATAATGTAGGAACCAGAATATTAATAACAGAAAGAAACAACCCTTTAGTGTGAATGAGTGTAAATGGGGGAGGGAGGTTTTTTGGGTTGGTGTACTAATTGTAAGTGTATCTTGTGTTTTTTATGTTGATTTAATTAAAAACATTTTTTTATAAAAATAAACAGATACCAATAATAAAAAAAACGATACAGATAATTTTCGATATTACATTCTAAAGCATTTATCGGCCGATAATATTGGCGGGCCGATATTATCATCTCTAATATATATATATATATATATATAAGAAATACTTTAATTTCAGTGAATTCTAGCTATAAATATACTCCGCCCCCTTAACCACGCCCACCCCCCCGAATTCGGAGGTCTAAAGGTTGGCAAGTATGGGTAGCCATATTTGCGATGTGGCCCTCAATTAAAACGAGTTTGACATCCCTGAGAATGGTTTACCATTTTGTTATGAACATGACGTCATATATTATGGCGCCCACCTTGAAGGGGTAGCGGCGGCTCTCTTGCTCCAGCAGCCCAGGAGCAAAGATGACATGGCACCCCAAACCATCACTGATGGTGGAAACTTTACACTAGACTTCAGGCAACGTGGATCCTGTGCCTCTCCTGTCTTCCTCCAGACTCTGGGACCTCGATTTCCAAAGGAAATGCAAAATTTGCTTTCGTCAGAAAACATGACTTTGGACCACTCAGCAGCAGTCCAGCTCTTTTTTTCCTTAGCCCAGGTGAGACGCTTTTCGCGCTGTTTCTTGGTCAACAGTGGCTTGACACGAGGTATGCGGCAGTTGAAACCCATGTCTTTCAAGAGTCTCTTGGTGGTGGATCTTGAAGCACTGACTCCAGCAGCTGTCCACTCCTTCTGAATCTCCCCCACATTTTTGAATGGGTTTTTTTTCACAATCTTGACCAGGGCGCGGTGATCCCTATCGCTTGTACACTTTTTCTGACCACAGTTTTTCCTTCTCTTTGCCTCTCCATTAATGTGTTTGGACACAGAGCTCTGAGAACAGCCAGGCTCTTCAGCAATAACCTTTTGTGTCTCCCTCCTTGTGCAATGTGTCGATGGTTGCCTTTTGGACAGCTGTCAAATCTGAAGTCTTCCCCATGTTTGTGTAGGCTTCAGAACTGGACTGAGAGACCATTTAAAGCCCTTTGCAGGTGTTTTGAGTTAATCAGCTGATTAGTTTGTGGCACCAGGTGTCTTCAAAATTTAACCCTTACACAATATTCTAATTTTGTGACACACGGAATTTTGGATTTTCATTTGTTGCCACTTCAAATCATCAAAATTAAATGAAATAAACATTTGAATGCATCAGTCTGTGTGCAATGAATAAATATAATGTACAAGTTACACCTTTTGAATGCAATTACTGAAATAAATCAAGTTTTTCAAAATATTCTAATTTACTGGCTTTTACCTGTATAATTTGGACAACCAGGTATGGTGAAGATAAGGTCCTTTTAAAAAAAATAAATACAAATAAAATAAGATAAATAAATTAAAATCATTTTCTTAAAAAAAGGAAGTAAAACAATATAAAAACAGTTACATAGAAAATAGTAATTAATGAAAATGAGTAAAATTAACTGTTAAGGGTTAGTACTATTAGTGGACCAGCAGCACGCACAATCATGAGTGCTTACAGACTGTATCGCTGCAGACTGTATTGATCTATATTGATATATAATGTAGGAACCAGAATATTAATAACAGAAAGAAACAACCCTTTTGTGTGAATGAGTGTAAATGGGGGAGGGAGGTTCTTTGGGTTGGTGTACTAATTGTAAGTGTATCTTGTGTTTTTTATGTTGATTTAATAAAAAAAAATGTTTTATAAAAATAAACCGATACCAATAATAAAAAAAACGATACAGATAATTTTCGATATTACATTCTAAAGCATTTATCGGCCGATAATATTGGCGGGCCGATATTATCATGTGGACCAGCAGCACGCACAATCATGTGTGCTTACGGACTGTATCCCTTGCAGACTGTATTGATATATAATGTAGGAACCAGAATATTAATAACAGAAAGAAACAACCCTTTAGTGTGAATGAGTGTAAATGGGGGAGGGAGGTTTTTTGGGTTGGTGTACTAATTGTAAGTGTATCTTGTGTTTTTTATGTTGATTTAATTAAAAACATTTTTTTATAAAAATAAACAGATACCAATAATAAAAAAAACGATACAGATAATTTTCGATATTACATTCTAAAGCATTTATCGGCCGATAATATTGGCGGGCCGATATTATCATCTCTAATATATATATATATATATATATATATATATATATAAGAAATACTTTAATTTCAGTGAATTCTAGCTATAAATATACTCCGCCCCCTTAACCACGCCCACCCCCCCGAATTCGGAGGTCTAAAGGTTGGCAAGTATGGGTAGCCATATTTGCGATGTGGCCCTCAATTAAAACGAGTTTGACACCCCTGAGAATGGTTTACCATTTTGTTATGAACATGACGTCATATATTATGGCGCCCACCTTGAAAGGGTAGCGGCGGCTCTCTTGCTCCAGCAGCCCAGGAGCAAAGATCTTGCCAATGAACCTCTTGGCATCATAGATGGTGTTCTGGGGGTCCTTGTCCGCCACGTCCACGGCCTCGTGTCCGACTAGCACCGCCATGTCGGTGAAGGTGACGGCGCTGGGGATGCTCGTCCTGCCCTCCTCGTCCGCGATCACCTCCACCTCCCCGCTGCCAGGGTGAAACACACCCACCGAGCAAAAAGTGGTGCCCAAGTCCAGACCGATCACACGCGGCTTGGGCGGCGGCAAATACTGCTGGCCCAAATAACCCGCCAGGAACAGTCCCAGGATCACGGAACCTGTAAGCCAAACGCACACATTTCTTCACACAGCTTTTTACTCGAGTTGTTCTTTAAAGCTCGTTAAACATTCAACTTACCTATTATTGATATCTCCCCCGACATATTAACGTGTTTTCAAGAAGGCGTCCCGCCGCTAAAATAGCCTCTATATGTTGTTAAAAAACACAAACACGCCGGTAAGTCTCAGCTTTGCTAATAATGCGACACTGACACTTCCTAGTACACGTCAGCGTTGGACCGTGGCGAGGTGGATGCTGGGTAATGTAGTTAAATGCAACACTCTCAACAAGACAACGGTTTCAGTAGAAAACAGCATTTCCCAGGCTCTTTTGCGAGACACAAACATCGCATTGGGAGAAAAAGAGACGTTTTCGTACAGTCCTCATATTTGTAGTTTTTTATTTATTGATATATTGTTGCTTTGAATACGACAATATCATGTTTGTACACACGCAGTATGTATAATTATATTATTCCACTAGTATTATTTTCATTGTCGTTCTATTCATATATTTCAAATCAAATATAATACTGTTGTTATTACTATTATATAAAAAAAGAAAAGATAACATTAGCTTAGTAAGTCTTCCTAGTACAGTAGGTAGCTAAATAAGGGCCAAAGGCTTTGTAGCTGAAAAAAATAATTATTCATTAGTACATTTTATTTATTCCCACCTATTTATATGTATATGCAATATTAAAATGTATTATTACTACTATTCATGAATACAAACTTAATAATAATAATAATAACCTAGTAATTTTCCGAGTAGAGCTACTAGAGCTAAATTGTGCCAAAAGTTGGAAAAATAAACCTGAAATTTGAATGCATAATAATTTGTAAAAATATATCAGTGTATTCAAAACAAAAATAAGACACACTTTCTTCCAGGTTGAATGCAGTTATGATTCATTCAATCAATTATTTTGAAACAAATTATTTATTCCTTTTTTTTTTTTTTTTTTAGATTTTTTTTAATGTGTGCTCTAATTTTTATTTTGAGTACAGTAGGCTCATGTATTTTTCAGTATAAAAGTTATTTTTTTTCAAGTACAACTCGTTGGCCCCAATTTAGCGCCATAGTAGAGTTGCACTCAAAATTATTCAACCCAAACCTGTACAAACCTCCTACAATTTGCAAAAAAACTTTTTTTAAACTATTTACATACTTTGAAAAACATGTAAACTATTTTAAAACTAATATTGCAGTCAGAATTGTTTCTCTTTCTACATTTTGAAAATACTATATCCATCCATCCATTTTCTACCGCTTATTCCCTTTTGGGGTCGCGGGGGGCGCTGGAGCCTATCTCAGCTACAATCGGGCGGAAGGCGGGGTACACCCTGGACAAATCGCCACCTCATCGCAGGTGAAAATACTATAAATGTATGTCATTATATTTGATTATCAGATGAATAATGACAAATTGATTCAATAACATATTTGGCAGACTTTAATATTTACAGAATCATTCTCATTAACACCATTACCCCTCACCCCCAGCACAGTACACGATATATACAGTCAAAGGCAAGTTTGTATAGTTTATACATTTTCTAAATCCCAAATGACAATAGAAACAAGAGAAAATAAATAAAGGCTTTATAAGTAAAAACGCTGAATGACTCAAAATGAAATAAATACAAGTGGCATTTTTGAATGCAATAACAGATGTGATGATTTGAAATGAAATATACTAGCATTTTGACAGTGACAAAGTCCGTATAGTATGTTATCAGTCAAATGAGGATTAGGTTATTAAGAAGCCACAGCGTCTGCCAGCTGCTCGGCGTCTTCCTTGCTGTCCGTGCATTCGGACGGGATAAAGCAGCCAGAGTCTCTTGGACAGTCGCTGTCGTCTTCCTGTGGACCGCTTGAGGCTCCACTCTCCTCTACGTCTCTGACATCATCCCCTACAGGCACAAAAACATCAAGTTGAAAATAGGCCAATGAAGAAGATGCAAATGGGCTTTTTCATTAGCTAAGAAAAACTCATGGTAGGACTCAACCATCTGTGACTTCTCACTCCCAAAAAAAAATAAAAAAATATATTCTACTAATAAAAATCTGTTAATCCTCACACCCTCACATAACATACATTTTATTAAGTTACGAACATGTGAGTCAACAAGCGGCCATCTGTTTCGACACACATCAAAAATGACCTTTATTTGCTTTGAACCCATCTGGCAGTAACACTACTACAGTTCAGTTTCTACACCATCGCTTTTTTTTTTTTCTCTTTGAGACGAACGATTTACAGGAAAAAACCTTGCAGCCTCTCAAGCACTTTCTGTGTGAGGAACAGGAAGTTAGAAATAAGCCTTTATATGTCTATTTCCACTCCGTGTGGTGCAAACGGCTCGGCTTTTGTTTTTTTTTACATTTACTTTTGAGAAAAACATTTCCAACTAAAGTAGAGTAGGTGTTAAGAAAAAAACAACTATTTATAACGTATGGTTAGTTTACGTTTATGTTATGTTTATACTACTTTAAAGTGAGTATAAATAAGCCTTTTGGCATAAAAAGCCACGATTAGTTTACGTTTATGTTATGTTTATACTACTTTAAAGTGAGTATAAATAAGCCTTTTGCCATAAAAAGCCACGATTACACAGATATTGCATCAAAATGTATCCTGTTTGTGTGTGTTTCTGACCTTCTGGGTAGTGGCACTGGGCGGCAGCCAGCAGCTTGTGCCTGTGCTCAGGGTCGTTCACGTTTAACTCAATCAGGTGTTTCTCCTGCAGGTGCATGAGGTCTTCCACAGTCTGGTAGCCATTGAGCAGCAGTGCCGAGGCATACTCCTGCAAGCAAAAAATATAGTTAGAAAATATTCAGCATGGTATTTGCATTATGAGCAATGCTCCAGCAGAGAGTGCTAAGATGAAGCATGGGAAATATGTACTGTATTATATTCCTTCAGAGTGTATTTTAGGGCATTTAACTGGCCAGACTGGCCCGAAAGTTCTGTTAAAAAAAAACTTGAATTAAAAACTAAACCAAAACACTACTAGAGGGCTGACATGCACTAACTTTGACTAACTTTTATGTAGCAGGCCCTTGAAAACAACATAGAGTTCTTGCTGCTTATAGAGTCTTTTTCTGCAACCGAACAAACATTTGATTTGCAAACAAAAACATTTTACAAGTGAACAAAAATGGATTGCACCCAAAAACAAACAAACAAAGAAAATCCATCCATTTATCTTCTTCCGCTTTAACAACAAAATATAAAAAATAAAACAAAATCAAAATAAATACATTTTCAAACAAAAAACGGTTTTGGTTGCAAATATTTTTTGGGGTTTCAACTCAACTTCCATCTTGTAGGCACAGGCTCCTCTGAACAAAATTGTAGTTAGTCTAACAAAAATAATTTGTAACCAAAAAAATATATTCATAAACAAAAACTTTAATGTAACAAAACCTAGCCCGACAATTTTTTTTGCAACCAAAACCAATATTTGTAACAAAAAAATATTTGCAACCCAAAACATTTTTGCAAACAAAAATACATATTTGCAACCCAACACTTTAGAAAATTTAATATTTTTATGTTTCAAATTAATTTTCTTGTTTGCAAATATATATTTTTTGGTTGAAAAAAAAATTTGGTTGTATAATAAGACACACATTTCTGTCCATAGTTATATAGACAAGGCTACTTTTTCAGAATTTAAAAAGACTGACAAAATGAATAGAAAAAAATCAAATGTCCACTGCAAGGTCACTGTTTCTCAGGAATATATGAAATAAAAATAATAGGATAGGATAGATTTTATTCATCCCACAACGGGGAAATTATGTGATTGCACTGCAGATACAAAAAGAAAAGTAAAAAACACATTAAAATAAACAAAAGGGGAAATAATGAAGAAGATAAAGGGCCTAAAAGACATTAAAAGAGCACAAAGGTGCTTTCTGGAAATGTGGCCACCTAAACAATTTTGTTGAATAGCCCTGGGGTATTTACTCAAACACCATTGCATTGAGGTCATTTTTGGAATAATGTTAAATGATATTACCATGTGAGTGTAAAATATAATAAAAACAAATGTGAGTGTGAATGTTATCTGTCTATCTGTGTTGGCCCTGCGATGAGGTGGCGACTTGTCCAGGGTGTACCATGCCTTCCAACCGAATGCAGCTGAGATATGCTTCAGCACCCCCCGCGACCCCGTAAGGGACAAGCGGTAGAAAATGGATGAATGGATGGACTATTTATTCATAGATTCAAGAATTACAACGATATGTGTCGTTCCCCAGAACCTAAATAATGAGAAAAAATCCCATGACAAAGTCTAAGTCATGTCAAACACTAATCACCTACCAAGAATAATGTGAAAACATCTTGAATATCTGTTTGTTTAAAATATGCAGCAAACACACACTAATTGTCAACATGTCTCGGTAGGTGCTGCTGTTTTGAGTAGTGATACAAAGGGGACCCACACATACACACTGCCTCTGCCAAGCAACTGTGTGGCATGTAAAAACATCAACAAATCATCTCAACACACCTCCAGATTCAGTCGCTCGAGCAGCTCCAGCAGCGTTTTCGGTCGAGGTCTTTTGCACAGTTTCTGTTGTCGAATCTTGGGAGATTGGTCTTCTTCTTCCTTCTTCTCCTCCTCCACCAGAACGTCCACGTAGATGAACTTGAAGTTCCCCACCTTGTTGTTGAGCAGCCCCGTCCAGATGCCCATCGGAGGCTTGCTGATGATGTTGATGATGTCACCAGCCTGATTGTAGCAAAACACACAAAAAAATCATGAATTGAACTTTCAAATCAGACTTGAGGTGGCAGTTTTCCAGGTGTCTAACCTTTAGTTTAAGCGAGTCAGTGTCGTAAGGGCTGGGGACAAAGTCTGTGTGGACACGAGCTCTGCCGCAGAACTGACCCTGGTAGGAACCTTCCTCCTCCAGCCTCAGACTGTCCCTCTGTCCAGAACCATTGGACTCACTGGTGACACCACCTGAACCCACAAGCACAAAGTAGTTTAATTATAGATTCTGTATTTTACAAAAAATATATAATACTTGATAACTTGTATTTAATAGAATACAAACACTGTGTAAATAATTTTATTTTTAAAACTACTACAGATGTATTTTTAAATGATGTAATACCTATGCCAGGCCACAAGTTGGCGATACTACTTTACAAATACATCATCACACGCACAAACGCCTTCCTCTCCTTGGCTCTACTGTGACCGACGTTCTTCGGCAATGTTTGTTTGAGTTATGACATGAATTGAAGATAATGAATACTTTGGTAAGTAATGTTAACTTACCTGAACTATAGCGGTTTAGAAAAGGCACATTTTGTTAGAAAGGCGTATGGCGGTATGTTCCGCCATATTTGTTTACTACTGACGCATTTACGCATGCGCACGAACACATTTATTGGACCGATCAAATCCAACCGATACTGTCGTGGGAAAACCCACGTTTATTTGACATGAATAAATATTTTGGTAATTAATACAACTAAATCAGAAACGGAGCTGGCGTCAAAGTGTTAATTTGACTGGAAAAGTTATAAGTAAGCCGCGGTTGTGACAAACTCGCGCATGCGCATAATAAAGTGAATGACTAGTCAAATCACAAATGTATCCGTTTTTAGGTAAAACGTCTTAAATAATGTGTTTTTTTTAAATATATTTGCTTACTAGATGAGCTTTGAGCACTGTAAAGACTCTCCAATGAGTTGCTGGTCCTTGCAGAGTTCTTTTCAGTTGCAGGCCCAGTCTCTGTCTCTATATCATCACCCTGTCAGATGGAACAATTGACAAAACACACATTTACTAATTGAAAACGCTGAAGTGATTACATTTCCTCAGGAAAGCATGTTTAAAAAATGACAATTACATGTCAGTGTGTATGTTAGGATGTGCTAGTATGTTTATGCAAGTTATGAAAGAAAAGGGCAACAAATAGTGTGTGTGGCTCCTGTTGAGGTTTTAATGCTGGTATATTTTTTTTCTTTGCCATTCTTTAAATTAACCTTTCAATTGGTAGTTGTAAGTGATTATTAATTTTTGATGCAACCTCACCGTCTCCTCTGAGAAGGACTTTACATGCTTTTTGCCCATTCTTCTCCGCATGGTCAGTGAAATTGCCTTCATTTTCTTCCCAATTCCAGCTGATTTTTGTGGGTCTGTGCTTTCGCATTCTTCAGGCAGCTGTGAAAAGAAAGTTTGTCATCAATTTCCTCCAAATGCGTGCCCAGAATGTTGAAACTACAGCATGATTTGCATAACTTCCTGCTTTGTACTTAGACTGCATGTTAAATGTCTTTTTACATTAGGTTACACTAACCAAATTTGTTCCATTTTCCTCTGCTTTAGCTGGAGATGGATTATGTCTGAGGCCTTCAAACCTGCCAAAGCTTGTGGAACGCTGTGGGGGACATTATGTGTTTAATCAAAGTCAAACAACATGTAGTATACACCCAGAGACCTGCACTGTATCACACTGGGATGGTGTCCTTAATATTTTGACGCTCTCATGAGGCTGATAATGTAACCAAAAGTATAGTATGATGCAGTGCAGGCAAAAAACCACAGTGAGTTATTATTTTTGAACAGGCAGCATTTCTCTTTACCTCGGAGGAGTACATTAAGTAACACACAGTCATGACAGGTATTATGAATTATCTAACACATGAAAACCGTATTGCCATTATGCGCTCTCATGCGTCCCTTTTTCATTTTTTAATAAAACGTAAAGTCATTATAATCTCCCCCATCATCTGCACAACAGAGCACCAAATAATTATATAAACGAAATAATCCCTGGAAATCCTGGGTTAAATATGAGCCGCATTCTCCTCGATAGTCCTCTGTGGATTGATTGAATGCAACGCCAAAATACACAAACAGGACAGTTGGAGGGTATAATTTTAAAGCTTAATTCAGTGATTTTATTTTATTTTTCTCATAAAAACAGGTTTAGTATTTTACATATTCTCTTTAAATATTCACATTTTTATATTATACTGTTGAATGTATTACTGCCTACCTTTGGTTTGCTGCTCTTTGTTTTGTCAGACACATTGGAGGCGGCCCTTTGCAGCATTTTCCCCTGTTGAGTTGGTCTTTTCTAAACTTCTATCTTTATCCTTCCTTTCTTTAAAATGTTTTGTTGTCGATACTGAAGACGCTGAGGGCTGTATGTCCGACAACCCACTTCCTTGCAACACAGGATGTGAAGCAATCGACTTTTGTCTCTGTCGTTGCAGAATCGCTTTTAAAAGGGAGGAGGGGAATCTCGTGCTTTTTGAGGCTTTGACAAAAACATTGTCGACATCACATCCAGGAAGATTGGCGTTGGGGTTTGAGGTACGATGACGCATCACATGCTGTTATGTCAGTGGATAATGGTAATTACCATTACCAAGTGCAAAAATGTATAATATGTGAGGTTATATTTGATTGTTAGGAGAAGGATTACACCAAAACATATGCAAATGCTTGTTACGGACAGAACCAATTCAAGTGTGGTGCAAATCTGGATAAAAATGCACATTAGGAATAGACGGGCAGTAGACCGTCTATTCCTAATGTGCATCAGCCTTCATGAAACATAAAGCAGGTGGTAACTAACTAGTGAAATAACTAAAAAGTATTGGTTGTCCATGGTTGTCTTTTTTTGTATTTTTTCATTTCTCTCTGGCCCGGAAGGCAAATAGTAGTCCCGTCCATCGACAGTGCACTACTTCAAACACTCCTAACTTAGGAGTGGTTTGAGATAAGAGCTGTCTCTCGGCTAATTGTTGGGCTTTAAGTTGCAAGCGAAAATGTGAGTTACAAGCATCCCTGCCATTTTTTGCGTAGGGAATGTCACAGTGAACCCTGAAAGATTGTCCCAAAACATCTGATTTTAACTTGCTGGCATTTGCATAGAGCTTGCAATCGACATAACTTAAAAAGGAAAAAAGTGAGTGTGAAGGACAATGCTGAGAGGAAGGGATGATATGAACTGAATAAAATAAAGAAATCATCACAAACCTGACAGAGCATGTTGTTAACCTGTTGAAGCAGTTCGAGCATATTACTGCAAGTCTGCACTATACTGAAACAGAATGAGTCCAACCCAGAGCTATTCAACTACATAATGAAGAGGGCCGCAGTTTCACGAGCCCAAGGGGCTCAGGGGCCGGACGTCGAAATGTGAATGCTTCCGCAGGTTATATTTCTTTGAGACTGCATTTACTTAAGTGAAAACTAAACACATCGGCTTTTACACTGCACTGTCAATAAAATAAGCATTGTTGAGGATTGAGGATTCTTTTAAATTATTTTCCTTCCTTAGTTTTATTTCTTTACACTTCTTCCTTCATTTAGGTTTGTAAGACTATAAATATAAACATAACATAAACATAACAAAATTGTAACGTCCATTGTGTATTTTACATAGATAATGTCCATTGTGTATTTTACAAACAAAATAAAAGGTTTATTGTCAATATATTCACACAATAAACTACAAATGTTTACATATATAGAAATTACACAACATTGACACACTAGACATTGTATGTGACCTATCACTATTAGTGTTGTCGCCCTCTACTGGTAACATTTAGCACTATATGTATTAAACGAGGCTCGATCATTACTCTCTGACAAAAAAAATCAACAGAACCACAAATACAAAAGACATTACGAAGTCAGCAATTTCAATACAAAACAAACTAAATATCTTAATGCACAAATTATATCAACTTACAAATGTTTGACCAAGTTTCGTGATGAAGATGGGATTTCTACCATTGTTGCTGCTTGTCTGAATCAATGTGTCCGTTGCTTAAAAGTTCCGTCAGAAAACAATTACTCAAGCATTTGCCGGGGTTAGAACATTCATATTTTGTTGTCCAGTCGTTGTTAAAAGTCATATTTTTGCAATTTATTTGTATTTTTTTTCCAGAGTTGAATGAGTAATTTTCTTCTACTCAGCTTCACTGTGACACATATGCCTCGCTGTTGGCCCCCCGCGGGGTGGCAGGAGTACTGCATTTAATGGTTTCATCAAGCCTATTTGGGCGATCTTCGGTGGGCCAAATGAAAAGCCATGGCGGGGGCCGCCATTTCATTAGGCCTGGTCTAACCCCAATCAAAAATGTTGAAACAATATCTGAACAGTAGACATTTTTCGAAGAAAATATGGAAAAAGCTGCTGATGGTGTGTTTGACGGAGAAGCAGCTGGAAGCATATACCGTAAATGCTGTACATTATTATAACATGACTTCATACAAGTACTATAGTTGTCAGTAATACATTCTACTGTATTGTTTTTATACAATATTTATTATCTAAAAGTTTGTTTTTGTTTTTGTTTTTCATGTTACGTGTTAAAACTGTGCTGTTCTGAAAATGTATTCTAATAAATTTCAATGAGAGACCTTGAGTTGAGACACACGTGTTTTGAGTTAAGAGCTCCGTCACAGAAAAAATTAAGCTCATCAGTTGAGGTACGACTGTATTACTAATTTCTTACATCATACAAATGCAAATACATAATGCCATGATTTTGAAAAAAAATTAGTTTCTCTCTTGTTGCTTTTTGAGTGAAAATGAAACTAAAAAAAACTGGTGAGGTCCTGTTGTCTTAAGTCTGACTGTGTTATGTACCCCTCATCCTTTTTACACCTTCCTAATGTCTGTCATGAGATAGAGTCTGCAGAGAATGGTCCATGTCATTTTAGAAGGGAATATACATTAGAAATTGTTCAGTATTCCTTTGTCTTAAGTTTGTCTTCAGTAAGTGAAATTTAGGGGTAAATGATACTCTTCTTAAATTTTTGTGGAAGTGCTAATGCAGGACAAAGGAACATGCTTAAATGGCAACTTTGTTATGTCGAAATCTGTTCCGCTCTATCCCTCGTTATTACTAACATGTTATTTGAGGATTGTAATGACATTATGACACACTGTACTTTCTTTTTTTAAGAAAAAAAAATGGGATTTGTAATTGTGTTTACATTGCAGGGGGGGATTTTCATGACTGGTTGTTAGAAAAAAAGGGAACTCTGAAGACAAAAGCATTTGCCTAATCCCAGAGTTTGCAATCTGTCGCTAACTTTTGTCGATCCAGATTACGGTTTCTCATTTTCAACTTCTGACCCAAAGGGCAGTCGGTTTGATGCCGATTGAAAATGTGTTCTATATACTGTAGTGGGCTTTGAACTTTGAACTTTCCTTTTAAAGGATATTATGTAGGAGTAAACAGGTTTGGTTGTCACACTTTTTCACTCTAGTGTGAAAAACTCATCATTAAAGCATATTTTTGACAGTCTTTCTACATTCGGACCAACCCTAACTGGAATTGTTTGCTGGCATCAAGGCTAACAACAGTGTAATGAGTTGGCTAGCTAATAACAATCTAAACTATATATTTCCCTTCACTTTTTTAAGGGAGACAATTGTTTTGGTATAAATCTGTTGTGTAAAAGCCGAAAAGACATACTGAGGAACTGAATATTTGAGATTGAAAAACACAATAAGTCCCTCACCTCATTTTAGCCATTTTACGCTGGAGAACCCCATTTTGTTGAGTTCTGATCCGAAGTCCGTAAATTTCGATGACACAATTTGATGGACAGCACCCACTGGTGGCGAGATATAGCAAGTGTGACAACCAATCCCTTCTCATCTACTCCACCAATAAGGTTGTGTACCAGGGTGTACCCCGTCTACTGCCCGAATGCAGCTGAGATAGGCTTTAGCATCCCCCGCGACCCCGAAAGGGACAAGCGGTAGAAAATGGATGGATGGGATATGCAGAGTGGAAAAGTAGATACAGTGATGCATGTTCGGATAAATAAATTAGCATAATCCACCACTTTGAACGCCATAATACTTTTTGATGTGGAATAAAGAAATATATTAAAAGTCTATTTGCCGTCGTTTTTTTAAATAATTTATCATTTATTCCTCTTGTATGGCAGACCATGAAATATGAGCAATAACCAGGTATTTATACATGTCTTGGTTGAAATGTGTAATATTAAAACATAACATTTTCAACAATATTTGCAAAAAAATGCAAAAACATAATTACGAATGCTGGTAATAGGGACAAGCGGTTGCAAATGGATGGATGGATGGTAATATGCATGCCAGGCCACTAGTTGGTGTTGTCTTCTAATGACCTTTTGTTAGCGATATTAAATGTACACTTTACAATACTGTAGCGTTAGTGGAACAGCCAAGGCAGCACTAGTCTGATGAGTTTTAGGATAAAAGCGGTCCCAGTATGATTGTTCCCTTTAAGAAGAGTATTGTGTCTAGTGTCACTGACACTATAGAGCCTATAGGGATTTTGTCATCCATCTTGGGGATCATCCTACCTCTTGGTAAACAATCGCCCCCTAAGTCATGTTAAGCCACAGAAACCACGTCACAGCGTGCACAGTGCATGTGTCTGCTTGGTCTCATCTTATGTTAAGAAAGATGTCACCAACACGTGCAGGCCCTGACCTCCGAGGTCAATCCGTGTGGTTATGAGGTCTATGCTGAATAATTATTGAAAGACCTGAAGCGATTAAAGTTCCTATGGCATACTATTATTACACAAATGTCATAGGTCTTGCAATAGTGTGTTGGAAGTAGGGCTGTAAATCTTTGGGCACCACACGATTCGATTCAATTCTTGAGGGTAACTATTCAATTAAGAATCAATTTTCGATTTAAAACGATTCTCGATTCAAAATCTGTACTTTTTCAATAACATTGGATGCCAGTTCTATGATTAACTACATACCTCCATAAAATAGATAAACAGCTCTGATCAATTTCTATATTACTTGAAAGAAAACTGGTTTTGTTTAGTAAAAAATGCTTCCCATACTGTACGACTTCTGCCTGGCAACAAGGGGTTTTGGGAATATACCAATAAATACAATACAAGCAGTTCTACTTAAAAGGAACTGCATTTTTAGGGTGGGAATTTTGCCTGTCGTTCACAATCATTATGAAAGACATGAAGATGGATGTATTTTTTTAATGGATTCTAATTGTAAATAATAGTAAATAAATGGCCGCCAACAGCACAGCCAATCCAATCCAATCCACTTTATTTATATAGCACATTTAAACAACAAAATGTTTCCAAAGTGCTGCACAAAAATATTAAACACAATATAAAATAAATATGATTAAAAACAATTTCAAAGGGTAAAACCAATTAAAACAGTAAATAGAAAGCAAAAAGCAAAATTTTAAAAACACAGAGGACAACTCACGTAGTGTTAAAAGCCAGAGAATAAAAGTGGGTCTTAAGACGAGACTTAAAACACTCCACTGTGGGAGCAGTTCGAATATGGAGGGGCAGAGTGTTCCAGAGCTTAGGGCCGACCACAGAGAAGGCCCTGTCTCCCCTGGTTTTAAGTCTCGTCTTGGACACCACGAGCTGGAGCTGGCTCTCGGACCTCAGAGCGCGCGCAGGATTGTAAGTTTGGATGAGGTCCGAGATATACTGAGGTGCCAGTCCATGTAAAGCTTTAAAAACAAACAGCAAGGTTTTAAAATCAATTCTAAAATGAACAGGGAGCCAGTGCAAACTCTCAAGAATTGGGGTTATATGCTGGCGTCTCCTGGCCCCTGTTAAAAGTCGTGCTGCCGCATTCTGGACTAACTGCAACCGGGAGAGAGCTTTTTGGCTAATGCCAGCATAAAGTGCATTGCAGTAGTCCAGGCGACTTGAAATAAAAGCATGCACGACTTGTTCAAAAAGGTTAAAAGATAAAAACGGTTTTACCTTTGCTAAAAGACGAAGATGATAAAAACACGATTTTAAAACGCCATTGACTTGTTTGTCAAGTTTAAAATCGCTGTCTATAGTGACGCCAAGGCTGGTGACTTTGGGACGCACATAATTTTGCAATGGTCCCAAGTCAGTGAGGGCCGGACCAAACACTAAAATTTCCGTTTTTCCCTCATTCATTATTAAAAAAATTCTGGGCTAACCAAGCCTTGACGTCGCATAGACAGTTGAGAAGGAGTGTCAGGGAGCCGTGGCCTTTTGAAATAGGCATATAAATTTGGCAGTCGTCTGCATAAAAGTGATAAGACACTCCATGCCTCTTAAAAATCTCTCCAAGAGGGAGGAGATATAGAGCGAACAGGATAGGGCCTAGAATAGATCCCTGGGGGACACCACAGTAAAGCGGAGCAGAAGAAGAAGTGGCGTCCCCCAGCCTGACAGAGAAGGACCTTTCTGACAGGTAGGATCTAAACCACTCTAATGCAGTCCCCCTGACACCCACACAGTCTCTCAGGCGATCTAAAAGAATTGTGTGGTCGACTGTGTCAAAGGCAGCTGTAAGATCTAAAAGCACTAAAATGGCAGAGCTGCCAATGGGAGCCCCTCTATTTCGCCCATAAAATCCAATATATAACCATTCAAAAACTGCCAACAATACCCCATTTACATTTATGGATTTGAATATTAAGTAAGTATTAGTGATATTGTTATTTCAAACGCTAACTCAGACGAACTATTTATAGCGGAGCCGTGATCACTACCGTGTGTCCCTATGTTTACATCGAGTGGCTTGTTGCTTTCTCGCTTTCCTGCTCACTGTAAGTTTATTGTAGATCATAAATCATGCATCTCACTTGGACATGAGATGTCTGAGGATGTAATCCGACAAGTTGGTACCCTTTGACAGCCATTTAGGACTCGTAACTGACGAGGACAACACGAAAAGACGCTTGTCGCCCACCCTGTTTCTTCGTGTGGATTATGATACCTTTTTTCACCTCATTGGGTATATATGAATATCCCAGCAGTCGGCCTCCTAAAGTCAGCAGATGTTGCACAGTAAGTGATGTTTTCTTATGTTTGTTGGCTCTCATGAAGCCTGCAGTGAGTAATAATCAGTGATGAAGAAAAAAAAAAGATCAAAATACGTAAATAATAAATGTTATTATAAATGTGCCCCTTACAACATTACGTATATTATAACATCATGTACCGTATTTTCCGCACTATAAGGCACACCGGATTATAAGGCGCACCTTCAATGAATGGCCTATTTTAAAACTTTGTTCATATATAAGGCGCACCGCATTATAAGGCTCATAGAATAGACGCTACAGTAGAGGCTGGGGTTACGTTATGCATCCCATAGTTGGTCCATTTATAAGGCGCACCGGATTATAATGCGCATTGTCAGCTTTTGAGAAAATTGGAGGTTTTTAGGTGCGCCTTATAGTGCGGAAAATACGGTATATAAAACCTCAATGGAGGTGTTTGGATGTTTTTATTAAAGGGCTTTATAGGCTGAATTACGCGGCTCCCATAGGCTACATTTTAAGCAAACTTTTGATCGCCTTTAATATTTAGAATGCAAAAACATAAAAAACAACATCCATCGTCATGTCTCTCATAATGATTGTGAACGATTTGCAAAATTCCAAAAAAGTGCAGTTCCCCTTTAAGTTTATGGTACTTACATTAGGTTCCGACAGATCCACTTCAGTGATAGAGCGCGTCACCTTCGGTGGAATCGGGGGTTTACAGTTTGTACTCAAGCTGCCTTCATGGTCGTCTCCTCCTTGCCAACCTGACGTTCCGAGAGGCTGACTCAAGTCGTGGGAGCACGCCCGGTACTCCGTCAGCGGCCTGCGGCAGGTGTGCTGCACCGCGCCCCAGGCCGGACTGTTCCCACCCGGGTTGCTCCAACGCTGGTTGTGCATGTGGTGGGTGTGAGTGGGCGTCGCACCACCCGGGAGACTGATCATGTCAGGGCAGCGTCCTGGAGTTGTGTTCTCTTGAGTGGGTAGGGTGGAGGATTTGCCTAGGTAGAGCCTCGTGTCCAACCTGTGGGGTACATCTAGGTAGTGTGGGCCCACAGGGGGACTTGTGGTTCCTAGTGGGGAGCACACCGTAAGATTAATAATAAAACAAAAATATATTTCTTCTCATTTAGTATATTTTACCTGTGGAGTTGTGGTTTTTCTTTGTACCCTCTTTCCCATTCTTGCCAGCGGGTTTCTTTCCAAGTTTTTGGGTTCTTTTTATAGCTGGTTTAGATTCTGTTGCTGCTCCTTTGGTGTTCTAAGAAAAAGAAGCACAGATCAATGTTGTATTTTTTTAAAAATTGTTGGGCAAAAATATAGCTGCTGTTGATCCATGGGCTCGGCTTTGTCTGCGTCTTCCTATTATGAGCTTTAGTGGGAGTGGACGCTACTGAAGGTAACCCGCCATAAGCCCCTTCGCTTGCTCTTGCCATGTGGCTCAGAGATTACAGAGACCATCTGCACCGTATTAAAACCCAATCAGCATTTATGGTCAATTCTTCTGCCATTTTGGCTACAATAAGAGACTACTACAAAATATTTTCCATGAATAATGCAGTTTAATCTAAATCTATGCTTCTCAAACTTTTTTCACCAAGTACCACCTCAGAAAACACTTGGCTCTCCAAGTACCACCACAGACCAACATTAGTAGTAGTAATAGTAGGCCTAAGTATTTATTAAAACAAAGCAAATGTTTTATTAAACAAGTATATTTATTTTTTTGGCCACTGTATCATTACACACAGTTTGAACAGTAACACTGTGTTTTAATATTCAAATAAGTGGTTCTTTGGCGTATTATAGATGGAGCCCGCGTACCACTACACAGTTTGAGAATCACTGATCTAGAGATTCGCCTTAATCTGCTATTGTTACGGACAATAATGCAATGAAATAGTGTACCATTAAAATTAAATGTTCTGGCAAAGAGGTTTTCAAGTGTCTGGTTTTACTGTAAACAGGGGTACATCTTGCTTTGGTTTTTGTCTGAGACCAGGGATCTCTGGCTCAAAAAGGTTGGTGACCACTGGTCTAGATATTATGTATTAGATATGCTTTGGTGTAAATTTTGCTCCGCAGTCACTTTTATAACATATTTTTGGAGTCGGTCTGCAAGATGTATGTTTCAGGAGGCATTCGCAGATTTCAAATGAAACCACGCCATACCTTCTCCAAAAGTATCATAATTTATTTTTTGAAAATCTACACTGTTAAATAAATATCTTGAAATAGCTAATCAAAAATAAACTTCAGTAACATTAGATAGACTCACCCGGCCACAACATCAGGTACACCTGCATAGAAAAAAATGCTTTTACCAGTATTTATGTTACTGCATTACACACGTCGGTGTTATTATGCGCATGCCAAATAATACTTTATCCTATCGTTTTTGTGTTTCTTTATAGCCTGAAGCATAGAGCTTAGTGCTTGACCTAATGTCCAAATAACCACCTCTCTTTGACATCACAACATAGCCAGACTGCACAACAGAGGTATTTAAAACTGCATTCAAGCTAACGCCAAAATGCTTGACCCTATGATGTGATACTTTGCCATTGTTTAACACGAAGAGAGACAATTCATCATAGGTGATGTTTTTTGGTAGAGTAAGACTTCTTAAAAAGGTGTTCAGCTGATGTTTTCACTCCAACGTTTGGACATCTGTCCAATAAGAGTAGTTGCAGATGGAGTTTTTAGAGGCCATATCAAATGTCTTTACCTGATTTGAGTGTTTGTCCCTTTTTTTGGTCGCAGCATGTTGAGCTGTTTTCCCTCCTTTGGCATCCACTTTGTGCTTTGTCCTCTTAATTTCTAAAAGCAAACAAGTCAAACAAACCTAATCACCAATCAACTTTTTAAAAGTCTGAAGCACAGTTTTGATGAGCTGAAGAAGGGACACCCTGCGGAGAGCCTAAATGAGCATTTGTCTATAGATCAGCTTACCCGGTTTATTCTCAATTTACCTTCATTGTGATTGTTTGAGATGTGGACTAAATCCTCTGGGCTCTTGGCAGGCTTCCAAATGGCTGCATTACCCAAGGCGTTATCTGCTGAGCAGCGTGGGGGGGGGGACACAAATCAGAAATGTTGAGGGTTTTAGTTGAAAAGTCAGGGCGAACTGAGGTTGCAGGAGCTACAAGTGAAAATGTATGAATGGCAGGCTAGTAGAAGAGTAGGTCAAATACCGAATACAATTGTACTTTTTAAGTGGAATGCTACTGTAGTTGTATAACTCTGGAACTAATCTGTCACTGTAAATGTACTGACTCGCGTCATCATCGTTTTGCTTTTGCTCTATTTACCAAAGCACTATTATTTATTAGACTTGCACATATTATTTATTTAGGTACTTGTTTATATCAGTCAAAGTCAAATTATTTATGTGTTAAACATACTTAGCCAATAAATCTGATTCTGCTTTTGGTTCTGATAATTTGGAATTTGAGCACATTTCTAAGGAAAGATCTGGCTCAAGATTTGCACAACACCAAAGAGTTTAAGGTTACATGAGAGTCGATGGTAGTCACGTCCCAATAAAGTAAGTGACATAGCTTAGACAACTGCGCTGCATTGGGTTAATGTGGCAAAGAATGAAATATGTGAGGCAAATAATATGCTAATATGTTAAACTGTTACTTAAAACATTGCCTGCACAGTTAATAAAGGCTTTATGGTGGCGACAGTTTGACTCTGTAACAGATGATTTTTCTTTTCCGTTGCTTCCTATTGGGATAAAAAATACCTCCAAAATAGGAACAAATACCAACTCACCCAGCACCTCGTTATCTGATGCAGATTTGGGGACATATGTTCTGAAATTAGAATGAACAGAAAAAACATTTTATGAAAGCATTTTTAAATAGAGTGATTTAAAAGTTTTATAATAATGTTCAAATCCAACAATATGTGTTTTTATGTGGCGTCAAAATAACCAGCAGGAAAGTAAAGGTGTATCAGAGAGTCAGAGGACTAAGTAGGTGGGGCTTTAAGAGGCTTAGTCCAAGCCATATTATGCTATACGTGTCTACTGCATGGACCTGAATGTGAACTATCACTTCCGAACTTTTATCTTGCCTCGTTCCAATAAGTTGTCACTGCACTCCTTAAGGCCTCTTGCAGACAGATAATAGAAATATGTGGTGTTGCTTATTAAGAGCTTGTCTGGTTTACTGCAAGAAGGATTTAGAGCATTAACACTCACAGAAAACATAAACAGAAAGCCTCTCAAGTCTTGTTTTTGCTCTGTGGGAAGCCTTCTTCCTTGCATGGCAAGTTGCAACGATCAACTTTGCACATTCATCCCACAAAGTCTGCACAATTATTCTGGTAATTATGTTATTATTACATTCTTAGACTATGTAGTATAAGAAATACATAACATAGAGTAAAATCCAAACTGTTTTGATTGAATTGGAAGTGTGAGCTTACCTTTTTTTCTTCTTATGAGTGTTGGTGCCTGTCCTTAGAGTCATGTCCTGGTGTTGAACAAAACAGTTTAGGTTACACAATATTTGTGAAAATTATGTTTAGTTAACACAACAAGTGCAAACACAGTCACTGTTGTCACTTGTTCAAAGGCTAGGAAATGCAATACATCCATCAACTAGATACATTAGAGTTATATTATATCTAATATTAAAAAATGTTTCCAATCTGCAATTTTTTTTAATTCCGATTCTAAATCGATTCCTAATTTTTGAGATTCAATGAAAATTAAAAAAAAAAAAAAAAAGAGTTTATTATTGATATTCTTATTATTGATAGTTTTTTTTAATACATTTTTGGTTTTACAACACTGTACGTATATGTTGTTTGTCAGCAGCTAAGAGGAGCTTTTGTAACCTGTAACTTGTTTTGAAAAATGTTTTACTATAATATATATAATATACAAAATAATATATTAGGAGATCGTATTGACTCGAGAATCGATTTTGTCTCGAATCGTCGCCCCAAGTATTGGAATCGAATCGTGAGGTTCCCAAAGATTCCCACCTCTATCTAATACAGTCATAAATGATATGTACATATGCAAACGTTTTAGTGCATCACTAATGCTGTTGTTTTTAATTACTTTTTCACACCAGCCAATTTAAACGCTGTAAATAGGATGGTGAGGACCTGGATAAATGTGCAAATACAGGACTTTTTTTTTTTTTACCGTTTTTGAGTCAAGTTTTTTATTAATAAACCTTCCACTCAGACAGTCCCTCTGGGAATTTGCAATGTCATGATCGTGCCAATAATGCAAAGTCAACCAAACCCTGCAAATTATACACACATTTTGGCCAATCAGCATAATTTTTTCCAATCAAATTTGTCTTTGAGCGGCGCTCAAACACACATCAAAACTTGTGCTTGTTTCTTGTGTAGAAGAAGCAGGAACAGCAATATATAAACTCTTTATTGTTGTTGTGGTGAACCAGGAAGCAGCTTACTGACTATAATTCAGCATTGGCGGAGGTCTGGTTACACGAGACCAGGTCTGACTTTTCGCCCCGTTTCATGCGGCTATTACAAATCGACATCAATGTTTTAGTTAGTGCGATCTATAACCCCTAAAGGTTGAGTTATTTTTTTCCCTCAACCACAGAGTGACAGACATGTTCGCCAAACAGAATTGTTGAGCCTCACGTTGATCGTCTCTCGCTTCAAACAGTGAGAAAGACGTTTCACTCTTTGCATCGCTCTCAGCACCTGAGCGCGTTTATTCAACAGTAGAATTACCTAAACAGAGTGACCCCTTTTTTCAGTCATTCATAATCTTTGTCTCGGCGGAGACTAGAGCGGGGTGTCAGCTTTACACACACACAGTACAGAGAGCTTCACAACTCGCTAGTAAGATGTGCCGCAAAGTAACAAAAATTAGGAGGAAAAAAACATAATATACTGTCCCGTTGTTGTAATATATCAGCTTCAAATCGGATGGGCAATACGAGCCCATTAACACGGACAAACGAGTGAGAATGCGGTGATCACGTGATGGCAACAAAAAAAACGTTGAGTTATTTTCCAACGTGGTAAAACATGCACCTGTAGTATGTTCAGTATTTATTTAAGTTACATTTTTGCTTACAAAAATTAGAGTCCATTCTATTTTTTTTTTTTTTTTTAGGATAACTCTGTTATTTACCTTCCAATTACAGTGCAATGGTAAACAATTCTACAGTAATGAGAAATACAAGTTGATATCCTTTTAAATGGTTACTTGCATTATTATTATAGATTAAGATGACACTACATTATAATCACTGTATAGTTTTTATCGGTAGTTTCTTCAGTTTAAGAGCTCTGAGTCTGCCTAAAGCTAAATAATTATTCATGTAAAATATTGCATATTGTTTTAATGTGTGGCACTTTGAGACAGGAATATGTAGATTGACAGTCTAAAAGTAACATGTCTTCCTTCACTCGTTATTTTTGCAGTTTTATGCATTTTTATATATGAAATATAAAAATCGCAAATTGAATCGCAATCGCAATTTTCGAGAGAAAAATCGAAATCAGGTTTTTTCTTAAAATCAAGCAGCTCTAGTAAACAATTTGTGTCAAGTTCGCTCTCAAAATGGCAGGGAAAAAATTTGCAGGAAAAAAAAAATTAAGATGAACACAGGACGTTTTTGACAGAGTGGGAGAATTTATATTTTTGATTGAATGTAATAGCAAGCCATATTGCCTTATAGGTCAGGCGTTATTACCGCATGTCAAAGCTTCAAATTTTCAGCGCTTTGGAATAAGTTGAACTGGGAGTTTGTCGGTGTAAGACAGTGCACGCAATGTTCATTGTTGAAAATGACTGACCTGTGGTCTTAGTACTTTCGGAGTCCATTTCTATCATTATCATGTTGGTGTGTGACATTTACAATAAATCTGACGTGTGTGCATGTGCGGGTGTGTGCCCATTTGTATGATGTGGCTCTTTGCAGTAACACCGTAAGAAATGTGGTTCTTGGTCTCAGTGACCTCTGCACTAGACATACTGCATTGAATGTACAGTACTTGGGGCGGCGTGGCGCAGTGGAAGAGTGGCCGTGCGCGACCCGAGGGTCCCTGGTTCAATCCCCACCTAGTACCAACCTCGTCATGTCCGTTGTGTCCTGAGCAAGACACTTCACCCTTGCTCCTGATGGGTGCTGGTTAGCGCCTTGCATGGCAGCTCCCTCCATCAGTGTGTGAATGTGTGTGTGAATGGGTAAATGTGGAAGTAGTGTCAAAGCGCTTTGAGTACCTTGAAGGTAGAAAAGCGCTATACAAGTACAACCCATTTATTTATCATTTACTTTATATTACATTGTAGAAGATAGGTGGATTTGTTTCTATTCTTTTTCATTGTTTTTAAATAATTGTATTTGTATCTATATCTTTTAGTGTCAAACATGAATATCTATGTTGTATTTATAATTTATATTCACAATATCTCGCAAAAGTACTCACATATCAGCAAGCATATTTCATCAATCAATCAATCAAAGTTTACTTATATAGCCCTTGATCACAAATGTCTCAAAGGGCTGCACAAGCCACAACGACATCCTCTGCTCAGATCCCACATCAAGGCAAGAAAAAACTCAACCCAATGGGAACAACGAGAAACCTTGGATGGGACCGCAGATGGGAAACCCCCCACTCAAAGTTTGGACACACGTGGTTAGACTACGAGTTAAACTTAAGTTTAATTTCTTTAGTGTTGTCCCTTTAGAATTGATACTGTCATAAAAGTGGTTGCTGAAATGTGAGGGGTGTACTCGCATTCGTGAGATACAGTTATAGTTAGAAACGCTTGTTTGGTTCACATCCAAATTCCGCAGGAACCTACCATAGAAATAGACCTTCCAGAACCTCTCCATTTTGCATCATCGTCCAGCAGGTGCGCCGGGCTGCACGAACGGCTGCACGAGCGGCTGGAGGAGCGGCTGGGGACGGGTTTAGAGGGTGCATCGTTGGAAGTCTGCACAGCCTCATACAGGCTGTCCATAGAACCCTCCTGGTGCACACACACAAACCACACGTATGTCAGGCATTTTGCAGCAAACATGTGGTCCTTTGGGGCTTGTTTTTTATGTGTGTTCATCCCTCTGCTAGACATAGTGGAGTACTTTTACTATCTTTTTTTCCCCCTAGCCCACTTTAATTTATGAATGGATTTAATCTGCTCTATGTGCTAAATCAGAGTAAGATCCATCCGTGAAGTACACAGCAGCTTTTTGGTAGCAAAAAGAAGGTGGGGGTAGCAGTAGTGAACGATGACCGCTCATATGTCATAGCTAAGAAATGATTAATACAGTACAACTAACTGATGTAATATAGTATACATATTATTCATGCTGTAGGAGCCTGACACAAAGAATGTAAATTACAGCCAGAAGGATTGGATATGACCATATAGGGATATTATACTAATGCTGCCCCAAAGCTCTGATGTCAGAATGGATTGAAAATTCTTCATATGAGATTTTGGTGTGGATTAAAAAATGTGGTTTGGCTTGTTTAGATTCCTTCCAGGAACCAGTTTCTGCCTGTCTTATCTCGACATCTTACCTCTCACAAGGTCCACTCACTGATGCAAATATGTTACATAGCCACTCTTTGGATGTGCTCTTGTTATACAGACATACACATTTTCTTATCTTCGTTTCATGTATATCTATCTGCCAAAGCAGTTTGTAATAGGTGCACATGCACGTGATGTGCAGTGACAATCAGACCAGGAGGTTAGTGACTAATCCTCATCAGTGGTGCTCACAGCCCTCAACATCTGGGCACATGATGAGTCTCTGCATGCATGCATGCACCGTGTACACACAAGCCACAACACTAAGTACACCTGCACAATCTAATCACACCCAATATAAGAGTTGCATCAAAAAGGAGCTCTTTTCAGGGATAGTCATGGTTAAAATAAATATTAATTTGTCATTGTGTTCGCTACTGTTGTTGCAGTTCGCACCAGTCTTGATTCTAATATTTTTTTTCCTCTCTCCAGTCCAAATACATTTTTACTGTACCAGGGCCCTTCACACATGGCGCACACTTCTCGTACATTAATGGAAACTAGTTGAATCCTACATGGGCAAGGACATCACAGATGGAGACAAGGATACACTCTCTCAAAGGAAGAAACTTACACAAAACCAAGACTCAAGTGTGTGCACTTTTGCAGTTGAGGCAAGAAAAACTCTTAGCAAGAAACCGTGAACAGAACCGACGCTTGGTGTGCGGTATGGCGTAGTGGGTAGAGCGGCCGTGCCAGAAACCTGAGGGTTGCAGGTTCGCTCCCCACCTCTTGACATCCAAATCGCTGCCGTTGTGTCCTTGGCACTTGGCACTTCACCCTCGTCCTCGGTGCCGCTCACACTGGTGAATGAATGATGAATGAATGATAGGTGGTCGGAGTGGCCGTAGGCGCAAACAAGCCTCGCTTGCGTCAGTCTACCCCAGGGCGGCTGTGGCTACAAATGTAGCTTACCACCACCAGGTGTGAATGAATGATGGGTTCCCACTTCTCTGTGAGCGCTTTGAGTATCTGATAATAGAAAAGCGTGATATAAAATGTAATCCATTATTATTATTATTATTAGTGTGGGCACTGTGGTGACAGAGTTGAGGACAAACTCCGTCTAAGGAAAGTAAACCTTGTAAAAGTATCAAGACTCAGTTTGGGCACATAGGCAACAGTGAAAAACTTAATCTAACTTTATGAAGCAATACTTGAGGAAATTGCGTGTGAATGCTCCAATGCTCAAGCTAAACTAGAATGCTAATGGAATGTAGAATGAATGTAAGAATAATTTGAATTTCGAAACGATTTGAATGTTGAAGAGCTGATGCTGAACTGAAATGCTAATTGAATGTATGATGAATGTTGAAATTGTTTGAAAGTTGTAATAGGTTAAAGGTTAAAATTGTTTGAATGTTGAAATGGTTTGAATGTTGAAGGGCTGACGCTAAACTGAAATTCTACTAGAATGTAGAAATGGTTTGGACGTTGAAAAAGTTTAAACATTATTTGAGAGGTGAAGAGTTAATGAAATGTAGTTTGAATCTTGAAATGTGAAATGTTGGTATAAGTTTGCATGTTTCCAAGGGTTACAAAGTAACAACATCTATTAATTTTAGTTCTAAATGTATCCCATTAGCTAAAATGCTAGCATAAAAAGGTAGCATGCAAACAGGGGAAAAGTTCTAGCATACTTCTAATATGACACCAAATAACGAAGTCCGTGATTTGTAGGTTCAAATGTTCTATATTAGATAAAGAATGCTAACATACTAACATTATATGCTAACATTAGCAGGGGAACACCTAGCATACTTCTAAGATGGAAGCAAGTAACAAAATCTGTTTTATTGGTTAAAAAGTACACAATTAACCAAAAATGTTAGCTTGCTAACATAAACATAGTCACAGAGGCCGAATAATGAAATCCACGATTATTACGTTAAAATGTACAAAATTTGTTTAAATGCTAGCATAAAACATTTGTGTGCTAATGTTAGCATGCAAACATTAACATGCTAGCAGGTGAAGGGCTAGCATACTTTTAAGATGGTGCCAAGTACCAGAATTCATGATTATATGGTTAAAAAGTATGACATTAGTTAAAATGTTAGCATAAGACATTAGCATGGTAACAGGGGAACAGCTAATCTACTTCAAAGATGGCACCAAGTAAGAAAACCCATGATAATTAGGTTAAAACGTACAATATTAGCTAAAATGCTAGTGTGCTAACGATAGCATGCTAGCATGCTTGTCCAGCTAGCATGCTTCTAAGATGCTGCCAAGTAATGAAATCTATAATTATTCGGCTAAACTGTAAGAAATTATCTTAAATGCTAGCATAAAATGTTAGCATGTTGACATTATCATGCTGATAACAGTTAGTATACTTCCAAGATGGCACTATGTAACAAAATTCATGAAGTGTATGGGTTGGTGTTAGAACAGATTGAATCGGTCAAGAAATGTGGGAATTATTAAACTTTGAAAAATGTCCCATTCTTTTTAGTGGGAATTTCCTGGTAATTTTGGAATTTCAGGAAAAATGTTATTTCTTGGAAAGTGATAAATTGCAGGAATGTTAGAATCGGTTGAGAAATGTGGAAACTACGGAATTTAAGAAAAAAATTCCATTTATTTCAATGGGAATTTCCCGGTAATTTGTGAATTTCAGGAAAGTAGGAATTTTTTGAAGGTGATAAATCGTATGAATGTCCTGGATGAGCCTAATTGGTTGGTGTTGGAATTGTTTGGGTTGAGAGATGTGTTAGTAGTGACAAGTTATATTTGTAAAATAGTGTTACTACAGGCATGTGATTTTTCCGCCTATAGCAGTGGTTCTTAACCTGGGTTCGATCGAACCCTAGGGGTTCGGTGAGTCGGCCTCAGGGGTTCGGCGGAGGTCAAAACACACCCGACTCATCGTGTAAATACAAACTTCCCCCTATCGGCGTATTACGGATACGGCAACAGCACACTGATTTGCAGGTGTGTAATTTGTTGTGAGTTTATGCACTGTGTTGGTTTTGTTGTTTGAACAAGGTTCAAGCACGGTTCATTTTGTGCACCAGTAAAAAAAACATGGTAACACTAGTATGGGGAACATATTCACCATTAATTAGTTGCTTATTAACATGCAAATTAGTAACATATTGGCTCTTAACTAGTCATTATTAAGTACTTATTAATGCCTTATTCGGCATGGCCTTATTATAACCCTAACCCTCTAACCCTGACCCTAACCCTAACCAAATAACTCTAAATTAAGTCTTTATTACTTAGAATATGTTCCCCTAGTGTCCAAATAACTCTAAATTAAGTATTTGTTATTTAGAATGTTCCCCTAGTGTCCAAATAACTCTAAATTAAGTCTTTGTTACTTAGAATATGTTCCCCTAGTGTCCAAATAACTCTAAATTAAGTCTTTGTTACGTAGAATATGTTCCCTTAGTGTCCAAATAACTCTAAATTTAGTCTTTGTTACTTAGAATATGTTCCCCTAGTGTCCAAATAACTCTAAATGTAGTGTTTGTTACTTAGAATATGTTCCCCGAGTGTCCAAATAACTCTAAATTAGGTCTTTGTTACTTAAAATATGTTGCCCATACTAAAGTGTTACCAAAACATATAACTTTGTCTTGAATTTGAAAAAATATATATATATTTTTCACTAAAGAAGGGTTCGGTGAATGCGCATATGAAACTGGTGGGGTTCGGTACCTCCAACAAGGTTAAGAACCACTGGTCTATAGCCTTATATCCGCCTTATTTATCTGTGTAAAATAAAAAAATAAACATTTTCCGCTTTTCTTCCTTTTTTCCGACCTACAATGTGTGTTAAAATCCAACAACTAGGTTTTCCCATAATGAGTACGGTTTTTGATTAAACTACGGTTTTCCATTAAAAATTATTAACTTAAAAATTTAAAAATCGAAGTTACGCAGCAAAGCAACTCCACGGGCAGGGGACAAAATATACGGGAAACATCAATGATAATTGGTTGGTTTACGTATAAGAAAATCCATGATTGGTTGTTTGGTTTACTATGATGAACATTATCGACAGGCCAATTAGAGACAAGATAGGGCGGGTCATCGAACCAGGAAGGGAAATCACAATACACACATCCCAAATGATGACAAGTGAGTCGGAGAAGAGAAAAGGGAATATTCAAGCGGACGATTTATATCTTAAAAAATAGTAGTGGAAGATGGCAGAGGGATTCTCTTCCTTAGATTTTTCTTTTAGCGATGTAGACGACGTCCAGGAAACCCCCAATAAGTCTACTTGGCCACATTTGGACAAATGTATGAGTCTGGATAAAACAATGCCCAACACGTTCATTTTAGTTGTTTACCATGTAAGCCCAAATCAAAACTGCTCTTGACATGGAAGACGTGGAATACACATTTAAGAACACACATGTGATGACTTTTGCTACAGTATAGCCTGTCTAAATGCTACATTTCATTTTCATTGATGTTTTAGAACAAGACAGTAGCTGACATATTGTTCATTATTTGTACTCTTTATTTTTTGACATTGGATAGTTTAATCATTTTGAAACATAAACAACCTGACTGCGAGGTATTTGTTATTTCATGTTATGAATCACATATGGCTATTCAGATAAAGAAAGTTAGCTAATAGAATAAACATTGTTTGTCGAAGAGACAGAAATTGACCTCCCCACCCAAACCCCCGGCTTATTTTCAGTCTTTTTCATTAAGTTCAAATCACATTCCTGTGTTACAGAACTTCAGTAATTCCATACATTTTAGGAAAACCGGAATGTGGTTTGGAATTTTGGAAAGTGTTAGTTTGAATGTCCAGATGAGTGGAATGTGTTGCTGATTGAACGGTTTGAATAAAATGTAAGAATTGTTGAACTTTGAATAATGTTCCATTCATTTCAATGGGAATTTGTTGGACATTTTGGGAAAAGACACATTTTTGGGGGGAAATGATAAATAACTAAATAAGCTGAATTTGTTTGGTGTTGAAATTGTTTGAATCGGTCGAGAATTGTTGAAATAGTAAAAAAAAATTTAGTTGAGCCATGTTTTACGGAATTCCTGGAATTTCGGGAAAACTAGGAATTTTTCCAGTTTCAAGACCAACTTAGTTTTTTGTCCTGACTAAGAGGAATATTTTGACGGTGGAATGTTTGAAATGGGTTAAAAAAATGTGGAAGGTGTAGTCGAAAGAAAAAAAGGGTTGGAATAGAATAGAGGCAAATATAACTATTTAGCACACACAGTGTGGTTTATCAAGACGAAAACTGTTGTGGGTTCTATTTTGCTTCTATTTGTAGCACGTCTGGAAAGGACATGCAAACTGACATTTGGCGCAGAAATAGCTGTGAGAAAGTAGGTCATCGCACTGCTGCTCTGTCCTATATATGCTTGTCAACATACATAGACTGTCAAAAATTAAAAAAATATCAGACATATCGTCTATTCAGCAATATCATTTTATAATTTTATAGCTGCTAGATGACCTAAGGAGCTGTTTTAAACGAAATTATTGCTGTTGCATCTTTCCAAATATCAAAACACCACAGGTAGGAACTTGATGACATGAATGTGGAGTAAATGAGTGTCACCATGGTGAAAGCCGCATAGTACATGCAAAAACCTCATTTCAATAAGGCGGTCTGTGCCACTTTTGCACTTCCATCCATCCATTTTCTACCGCTTATTCCCTCTGGGGTCGCGGGGGGCGCTGGAGCCTATCTCAGCTACAATCTGGCGGAAGGCGGGGTACACCCTGGACAAGTCGCCACCCCATCACAGACTTTTGCACTTATCAATTTTATTAGTTGATCACACGCAACAACAAGGCTACTAGTACACGCCATTTTTGTGTGTAATTTGAATCTTTGTTGATCACGCCCTTAGTCAAATCTGGTCCGTGAATGACACCCTACCGGCCCCCAGGTTCAGTTCCACACTTGGGAGACAAACATTTGTGCAGTCAATTCTTTCCGTTGTATAGAGGAACTTGGACTACTGTAAACACATTGGCAGATCCTTGCATTGACATTTTAACCTTGCTGGCAAACATAGAACACTGGGGTCCAAACTTGTGATTTATATAACGTAATATGATTCATGTAACTAAGGTGTTGCTGTAGTTTGTTTACTTCAGATCAGTCAGTAGTCATTTGTTCAAATACTGTAAATTCCGTACGAAATGCTGCTAGTTTTTTCCTACACATTGAACCTTGCGGCTTATAAGACGGTGCTGCTAATTTCTGGATTTTTCTTTGCTGAGGGCCATAATAAAAATTTTTTTTTTTTAAAACAGCAAATACACTGGGAAGTTGTTTTATTGTTTGTGCTATGGCGCCATTTTTTGGATGAGTTCATTCACTGCAGGTGCTGCAGTGTCTTTCCATTTGGTGCTTTCCACGGAAAGTAGAGTGCCGTTCAGTCTTTTAGCGGTCTATAGCGTTCCTACTCTTCATAACTCCAAGCAACGTTTGTAAGTTTTACAATAAAACTTAAGCTGTTAATACTTACTAAACTGTTCCATGTGTGATGTCTGTAGGAGTATTTTCATGCATATTTGTACATGATATCCTAATTTAATGATGCCAGCGTCGTTAGCGTTAGCTAACATTGTAACACAAGTGTATGTGTTAGTATTATTAACTTACAACGGCATTCTTTTTGTATTGTTTCAATTTCACAAATTCCTCAGTCAATTCACCAAGACATCACTGTGTCTTTGAGCCTGTTTAGCTGATTGGAGAGCTTGCTTCCGCAGCTAGTTGGTCCATGACGATGACTTCTGTTTTGTTTGATCAGCAAGTTTAACTGCCACATTACAAACACCATTTGGAAACATTTAAGGTACGTAAATAAACATTTACATAATTGTTCTGTGTAAATAACACATCTCGCAACGTATGTAAGGTATCTGCGGCTAATATATGAAAATATATTTTTTCTATTAAAAATTTAGTGGGTGCGGATTATATACTGCTCTAGAAAATACGCTTTAGTTAGTAGTGTTCTTCAAAGTTCCTTTGAGGTCCTCTTTTTTTTTTAATCAGTAAGGCTATTCAACTGTTGGCCTGTTCAGTTAAGTTCAAACTAAAACTTACATTTTTGCCATAGATTCTTAAAAAATATTAGAGTGTTGTCCTAGAAATGATCTTTGACTAGCCTTTTTCCAGGAGGTACTTAAATAAATAAATGATAAATGGGTTATACTTGTATAGCGCTTTTCTACCTTCAAGGTACTCAAAGCGCTTTGACAGTATTTCCACATTCACCCATTCACACACTGATGGCGGGAGCTGCCATGCAAGGCGCTAACCAGCAGCCATCAGGAGCAAGGGGTGAAGTGTCTTGCCCAAGGACACAACGGACATGACTAGGATGGGAGAAGGTGGGGATTGAACCCCAGTAACCAGCAACCCTCCGATTGCTGGCACGACCACTCTACCAACTTCGCCACAGCAGAACGCTCCTAACTCCCACCAAATTAATAGACCACAATCAAATGTCTTCTGTATGAGGACGCTGATTCTGCGGAATATACAAAATAAATCTAAATATTGAAGGCAGATGTCTGGCCCCCCGGTCCTTAGCTCTCTGGAAATCGTGCCCCCAAAACAATTTAGTTGCATATGCCTGCTATACACACATGCATTATATTGTTGACAAGTAAACAGGAAGAACAATTAAAATATATCCTGTAGTCTACAGACACACATAACTTGTGATCATTAGTAAACAGGAAGAACAATTAGAAGATGTATACGCATACAGTACATTACACACGTTCACGTGTAAACCGACAACAACTATGCACAGCAGGAACATGACCTAGGGAAAAAGGGAAATGTCCATCACAAATACTTTAAAAGCACCATTCTTCTCACACAACAACTATCAAATATCACACTCGGCAGCACGGTCCTTACCAGTGAAAAGCAAAACAGGTTCATGTCGGCAGTTGAGCGCAGCGTCACCGCACAACAACAGTGTGCGTCCAGCCCGGGTCGCCAGGCTGCTGCTGTCTTCTCAGATTAAAACCACAGTGAAATCCCTCCACTAATCCAATAGAATAGATGGACCACCATTACTGTAGCAGCTCAAGCACAACAGATTGACTCTTTGTTTTATTTCTTTTACCCATAGACATGCTCTTTTTCATGCTCAGGTAAAAAAAAAAACATTTTCATTTCATTAAGTGCCAAAACTACAAATCGTACCGATGGTATTCATGTCCTGTCAAAAACTATACTCAAGGTCAAACTTGGCTGCAGCCAGCAGAGATGCTGTTAACTTTTTTGATAAAATTTTAGTGAAATGTTACACTCGTAAATTGTCTATCTTTTCTTAGTCATTTCTGTCTTCCAAAATGAATAAAATAATAAGTAATGTACAAACCCTGTTTCCATATGAGTTGGGAAATTGTGTTAGATGTAAATATAAACGGAATACAATGATTTGCAAATCCTTTTCAACCCATATTCAATTGAATGCACTACAAAAACAAGATATTTGATGTTCAAACTCGTAAACTTTATTTTTTTTTTTGCAAATAATAATTAACTTAGAATTTCATGGCTGCAACACGTGCCAAAGTAGTTGGGAAACGGCATGTTCACCACTGTGTTACATGACCTTTCCTTTTAACAACACTCAGTAAACGTTTGAGAACTGAGGAGACACATTTTTAAGCTTCTCAGGTGGAATTCTTTCCCATTCTTGCTTGATGTACAGTTTAAGTTGTTCAACAGTCCGGGGGTCTCCGTTGTGGTATTTTAGGCTTCATAATGCGCCACACATTTACAATTGGAGACAGGTCTGGACTACAGGCAGGCCAGTCTAGTACCCGCACTCTTTTACTATGAAGCCACACTGATGTAACACGTGGCTTGGCATTGTCTTGCTGAAATATGCAGGGGCGTCCATGGTAACGTTGCTTGGATGGCAACATATGTTGCTCCAAAACCTGTATGTACCTTTCAGCATTAATGGTGCCTTCACAGATGTGTAAGTTACCCATGTCTTGGGCACTAATACACCCCCATACCATCACAGATGCTGGCTTTTCAACTTTGCGCCTATAACAATCCGGATGGTTCTTTTCCTCTTTGGTCCGGAGGACACGACGTCCACAGTTTCCAAAAACAATTTGAAATGTGGACTCGTCAGACCACAGAACACTTTTCCACTTTGTATCAGTCCATCTTAGATGAGCTCAGGCCCAGCGAAGCCGACGGCGTTTCTGGGTGTTGTTGATAAACGGTTTTTGCCTTGCATAAGAGAGTTTTAACTTGCACTTACAGATGTGGCGACCAACTGTAGTTACTGACAGTGGGTTTCTGAAGTGTTCCTGAGCCCATGTGGTGATATCCTTTACACACTGATGTCGCTTGTTGATGCAGTACAGCCTGAGGGATCGAAGGTCACGGGCTTAGCTGCTTACGTGCAGTGATTTCTCCAGATTCTCTGAACCTTTTGATGATATTATGGACCGTATATGGTGGAATCCCTAAATTCATTGCAATAGCTGGTTGAGAAAGGTTTTTCTTAAACTGTTCAACAATTTGCTCACGCATTTGTTGACAAAGTGGTGACCCTCGCCCCATCCTTGTTTGTGAATGACTGAGCATTTCATGGAATCTACTTTTATACCCAATCATGGCACCCACCTGTTACCAATTTGCCTGTTCACCTGTGGGATGTTCCAAATAAGTGTTTGATGAGCATTTCTCAACTTTATCAGTATTTATTGCCACCTTTCCCAACTTCCTTGTCACATGTTGCTGGCATCAAATTCTAAAGTAAATGATTATTTGCAAAAAAAAAAAAAATGTTTATCAGTTTGAACATCAAATATGTTGTCTTTGTAGCGTATTCAACTGAATATGGGTTGAAAATGATTTGCAAATCATTGTATTCCGTTTATATTTACATCTAACACAATTTCCCAACTCATATGGAAACGGGGTTTGTATGTATAAAAACATATTTTTTAACTAAAGCATATGACTAATGTAGTTTTACAAAATATGCTACAGCTCAACCTGTGCAATATTATTAAATGTGCAAAAATTGCCTGACTGCATGATTGGAAAAACATCAAAAGTTGACTGTTACTACAGCCTATTACGGTAATCACATTTTTGCTCATGACAGTGACAGTATTACACAAATATTTATTTTATGTTTTGTAACGTCGCATTTTTCGAACACGTCAATCAAATTATTAGGACTATTACAATGTACTTGAAATGTAATAACATGTTGGCATTATTGGCCTTCTGTATTAACAGCACAGTTAATCTGAAATCTTGAATTGCAGGAAAAACAGCATACCAACCTTAACAGTGAGTAACTTCCTTGACTTTTTTTAGCCATTGACAACACATGTTCATATTAGAACTCACATATCCTAAATAAAGGGTTTCATACAGAAAAGTTGATGTACATTTTGTACATAGAAGATGCTGAAACCAATGCAATGTAGGTTAAAATTGTATATGCTAAGCTATCTGAACAAATCAAAATGTTAGCTTTGTGATCGCAGTGACAAACAAAATGAGTGTAATATCTAATAATTTATTAATTGTTGGGCTGTAAAAAATAATGCTTTATTAAAGATAGGCAACAATATCAAAGGTACTTTTGTTCATGTAGTACAAAATGTTAATTTGTTTAATAATAAAATCTCTTTTTATTTAACACTGAACTGATAATAACACTTGTGTTGTTCAAGTTGTTGTCAAGTGGTCTATTGGCAATAAAGGAAAACTGCATTTTTGGGGGGAATTTTGCCTATCGTTCACAATCATTATGAAAGCCATGACGATGGATGTTTTTTTTTTTTGTTCTGCATTCTAAATATTAAATAATTGTGATCAAAAGTTCGCTTACAATGGAGCCTATGGGAGCCGCGCAATTCCGCCTATAAAGCCCTTAAAAAAACATCCAAACACCTCCATTGAGGTTTTATGTACATGATGTAAGTATATATGTAGTGTTGTAACTGGCACATTTATAATGACATTTAATATTTATGTGTTTTGATCATTTTAAGCATACGCGGTGCATTAATTTAAAAAACGCATCACGTTTCCTTTTTTTGTTTTCTTCATCACTGATTGTTACTCACTGCAGTCTTCATGGGAGCATAATAAAACTGCTGGGATGTTCATATATTCTCATTTAAATGAAGAATGCCTCATAATCCTCACGAAGAAACGGGGTTTAGGAACACGTGTCTTCATGTTGTCCTCGCCAGTTTCGGGTCCGATGTGGCTGTCAAAGTGTACCAACTTGTCGGATTATCTACTCAGACGTCTCATGTCCAGGTGAGATGCATGATTTATGATCTAGAATAAACTTGCGAGGAAACAGCAGACCACTCGATGATGTAAACATAGGGACACAGTAGTGATCACAGCGTCGATATAAATAGTTTTGTCTGCGTTAGCGCTTATAATGACAATATCATTAATACTTGGTTAATATTCAAATCACGAAATGTAAATGAAGTATTGTTCGTGGTTTTCAAATGGTTATTGGATTTGATTGACGAAATAGAGGACCTCCCATTGGCTCTGCTGTAAGTAGACTTTTATTTGCGTTTATTTACAAGTTTGAATGCATAAAAAAAAAAAATACATCCATAGTCATGTCTTTCATAATGATTGTGAACAATAGGCAAGGTTTTTTTTAAAAGTGCAGTTTCCCTTTAGGTTGAATGTGCCAGTCTTGTCTTTAGCGTACGGTATACTGTAAATATTGTACAAACGTTTGTACTTATTACACAGCAGCTGTTTGACTGTAGCGTGCATCTTTTAGTTGCAGTTTTCATTGACAAATTTGGAGGTATTAAAATCACAATGTAAAAAACGCCAATGCTAGTTAGTAGCATTTATAAGGCATATCCAATGTAAATTAGCATCTAGTTAGCTTGAACAGTAGAGCCTTGTTTTCGAGCGCTTTCTTTCAGGCATGCTTGTTTTGTTGGAAAATTGCAATATTACCTTGAGGCATTTTGGTATCATACTGAATATCGTACTCAAGTATCTGGGACCTCGCTTACTAAATGTTGTGCTTGTGTCTCATGTGTGCTGGTATGACAATCAAGTTCCTTGAATCCTTCAATCAATACGCCTCTTTGCCCTCCAGAGTCTGAAACCGGACGTGAAGTAACATGCAAAATTGGTATCAAATATTGGTAAATCAAAGCAAAACTTTATTTATATACAGTAGCACTTTTCATAGACAGGCAAGTAGCAAACACAAAGTGTTTTACACACAAAAAAAGAGAAGAAAACACACACACAAAGCACTGTTGACAATAACAAAACAAAACATGGCATGACACTGAGGATTGAGGAAAAACGCCACCTTTAATGCTTTCACACTGGACAATAACAAAAATGAATGCCATATAAAAAATAGTCTGAAAAAAATATATGATATGATAAAATATAAATAAAAATAAAATTTAAATAATACATGTATAAGTTACGGTAATAAAAACATAACATTGATAGAATAATAGTAATAATAGCAATAAATAAAATAGAAAGTAACACAATAAAACAAAAATATATGTAAATAATAAAAAAACATAAGAAGAGTTGGGGAGGAGATCTTTCCCCAAGTGGAGGAGTTCAAGTACCTCGTAGTCTTGTTCACGAGTGAGGGAAGAGTGGATCGTGAGATCGACAGACTGATCGGTGTGGCGTCTGCAGTGATGCGGACCCTGCATCGGTCCATTGAGGTGAAAAAAGCTCTCAATTTAACGGTCGATCTACGTCCTTCTCCTCACCTATGGTCATGAGCTTTAGGTTGGGACCGAAAGGACAAGATCACGGCAAAAATGTGTTTCCTCCATCGGGTGGCGGGGCTCTCCCTTAGAGATAGGGTGAGAGGCTCTGTCATTCGGGAGGAGCTCAGAGTAAAGCCGCTGCTCCTCCACAGATGAGGTGGCTCGGGGATCTGGTCAAAATGCCCCCCGAATGCCTCCCTTGGGAAGTGTTTAGGGCACGTCCGATCAGTCGGAGGCCACGGGGAAGACCTAGGACACGTTGGGGGGACTATGTCTCTCTGCTGGCCTGGGAACGCCTCAAAATCCCCTGGGAGGAGCTGGACGAAGTGGCCGGGAAGAGGGAAGTATGTGCTTCTTTGTTTCGGCTGCTGCAGGACATTACAATAGTCTCAGGAAATAAAAACATGCATTAGCACCTCTGTGTTGGTCTATAAAAAATGTTTTGTCATACTCTTAATATATGGGATTAAAGTCAGCTCGTTGTCAAAAATTACGGCCAGATTTTTTTATAGATTGTGTTGGTTTAAATTATTTTAATTTTTGTAAATGTTTCTCCCTATGGTCTTCAGGGCCTATAACTAAAACATCTGTTTTGTCCTGGTTGAGCTGTAGTATATTCACTGCCATCCTTGACTTGATATCTACAATGCAGTTAAAAAGTGTGTCATCAGGCAATGCACAACTGTGTATCATCAGCGTATGTGGAAACCGATGCCATGTCTGATGCCATGTTTGATTCTATGTCTCCTAATGACATTTATCGTTTGATTTTACGTGAATCGGTACTCAAACCGAGGGATTTCAGTAGGTACAAATAAAAGTACAAGATTTTGTACCCATCCCTACGCTTTAATGTGCATTAATCCACCATCATTATTAATATGATTACAAAATGTAAGGCAATTAACTCATGTGCAGTGCAGAATGACACAAATTCCTACAACGTCTCAGGAAACGCATTTATTGCCCTCTGCTGATTTGACAATAAGCTCATAAATTTGTCTGGTACAGTTCCCCAATATTTTAGTCTGTCCAGTAGGAGTGCTCCAAAAAATGGATTCTTAATTTTCAAAAAATCTATATTTTCTATTTAAATTGCTTTTAAAACTATTTTTAAAAACTTTTTTTTTGGTAATCTTCATGCTTACTGGCTGTGCGTATACTGCCAAGAGGAGCTTTTGTAACATGTCCTGTTTTGAAAAGGTTTATACCAAATAATATATTGCGACAATGGGTTTAAACCGAGAATCGATGCGGAAACTAATCGTAATCGAATCAGGAGTTATTGTTAAATTGCCATCCCTACTGTCCAGTTATTACGTATGTTTCCGTGGTGCCATACAATCACTCATTCACAAGTTGGACGATGAAAATGGACTCCAGGCCCCATTTTGGACTCACCTGCTCTTAATTACGGGTTTTATTTTAAGTTTAGGTATTGTTAATGTAAGGCAGTGAAACTATATTAACTGCTTTACCCACACGGGGGGCAAAGGTTACTCCTCCACAGCTGCCCATTAATCCATCAGCGGTGCACCTCTGTAGTCTGAGCTGCCCTAATGAGAAGAAGCAGCTGCATGGATTAACACATATGACCCATATTTTACCGTGATAGGCGCACACACAAGCGGAATGATGGCGTGACGTGGGAATGCAGTTCCATTCAACATCAACATGGAGGTCAGCTAGCGTGTCGTCTGAGGACACGTTTATTGGCAGATATAGACCTGCAGTCCTCCATTAGGGTGATGATCATAAATGTTTTAATATTTCACGCTGAGGTCAAAAGGTCTCCATTCGGGCTTTGACATGGCTGCCGTAGGGAGCGGCCACTCACACGAACACACACAAGACATAAGGTTTTGCTTTGATCAACGATGTGTGTGTCTGGCTGGATGATCACTGTTTATGAGCAAAATGTAATTTGGCAAGGATAATTCACATAAGTGTGGCGACTTGTCCAGGGTGTAAGAATGCAGCTGGGATAGGCTCCAGCACCCCCGCGACCCCAAAAGGGACAAGCGGTAGAAAATGGATGGATGGATGGATAGCTGAATCACTCAAGTTGAGAGCCGCTGGATTACAAGTGTTGTTTTTACTGCTTTGGGTTCTCACTGTCTACTAAAAACAATGTGGTGGAATGTTACAGGTAGTTTTTGGTTTCACTTTGACATTTGCTTTTGTTGTTTGTCTTTTTCATGCGATAATGGAAAACATTTCGAGTATGTTGTTGTAGAATATGCAAGTCAATGAAATTGTCTGACGAGTTTTACTTCCTTTATGTTTTGGTTTTGGGTTTTTTTCTCTGTGTACAATGTTTTCAATACAAGCCGGTTGTGTCAGTTGCACATTTTGCTTGTGTTACCAAAGAGTGTTGGGGTTACAGTGCAAAAAAACACAAGAATAAAACCATGATGATAGGGGAATAAACTTGTACTATCATAAGAAAAAACTCAGTTAACACGAAAGTCTATTATAAATCAAAAGGTTGTAATTGTACAGATAAAAAGTAGTAAAATGAAAACATTTCATAATTTGACAAATTTTGCTGAAAATAATCCGTAATTCTACAATAATTGTTGACATTTTCTTTTACAAATGATAAAGTCGGTATTTTAAAAAAAAAAGTGGTAATTGTACAGAAAAAAGTAATACTATTACAAGAAAATGTTTCGATTTGTCTCTGATCAATTGGTAATTCTATAATTTAGTCTGTTATATTTCAAAAGGTCATAGTTTGACTGGAATATATTTTGTAATCTTACAAAAAAAGATTAATCGCCGTAGTTTTGCAATAGTAAATAAGGTCTGTCATATTTCAAAAGGGCGTTATTGTACCGGGAAAAAATGTAAAATTATTTAAAAATATAATTTAATGATTTGACTGAAATACATTTTTGTTCTAACTTCAAAAGAATATGATTTTACAAGAACAAAGTCTGTTATATTTCAAAAGGTTGTAATTTGACTTAAAAAAGCTTAATATTATAATTGACCCACATAAATTGGTAATTATAGTATAAATGTTTTTATAATTCAACAAGAATAATGTCTGTCATTTAAAATGTTGTTTATTGACCAGAAAAAAAGTGTAATATTTTAAGAATAAGAAGAATAAATACAATTTCAAAATATTGTTTAAAGTCTGTTACGTTTCAATTGGGTGGAATTGTACGGAAAAAGTCATAATTTTACTCAAATAAATTTAGATTTCTACCCCCTAAAGCTATATTTTACAAGAATAAAGTTGGTTATATTTCAAAAGATGTATTTTAAATTTTACAAGAAAGAATCTCATAACTGTAATTGTGCAAGATGTAAGTATTATATTTCAAAATGACATAATTGTGGTAAAAAAATATATAATTTGACTTGAATTAGTGATTTTACAATTATTTTAAAAGAATAAAATCTGTTGAATATTCAGAAAGTCATAAATTGAGTAAATGGGCAATTTGCCTTTTTTCCCAAAAATTATACAAAAACAAAATGTTAAATTTTTACAAAATGTCATAATTTGGCCTGAATAAATTAGTAACTTTACAAGAATCAATATCATAGCTGTACAAGGATTAAGTTGCAATATGAGAAATTTGTATTACATTATCCATCCATCCGTTTTCTACCGCTTGTCCCTTTTGGGATCGCGGGGGGTGCTGGAGCCTATCTCAGCTGCATTCGGGTGGAAGGCGGGGTAGACCCTGGACAAGTCGCCACCTCATCGCAGGGCCAATACATGATTTTCGTCATTCTATTTATTAACATTTTCAGGACCATTGAAGGGTACTGAAAGAAAAAACTATCTCTTATTTAAAATATCCAATTTATTCCTTTGCAACTGATCAGAGTACAGTAGAAAGACAATGAGATTAGAACGTTGTCTTTTTATTATGACAGCAGTTTGGCATCAACATTGCCGTGTGACAGACAGCGACCCACATAAAAATCAGTTGACCCACTAAGCAACATCACAGAGGGATTACGTGTGTGTGTGTGTGTGTGTGTGTGTGTGTGTGTGTGTGTGTGTGTGTGTGTGTGTGTGTGTGTGTGTGTGTGTGTGTGTGTGTGTGTGTGTGTGTGTGTGTGTGTGTTTGCACAGCAGATTCATTGAAAATAAATCATGGCTTGAGATGATAAATCAAATTGTAACGAGAAAAGACAATTAATGAAATTTGGTTAGAGTAGCATATAGGGACGAATGATTGTTCTCAGATAAGCACATCATGTGAATGACACGCTGCTTTCATCCATGTGAAGGATGACCTGTGGAGCCTAGCAAAGGTCCTCTGTACAGCAGGATGTAAATGGCAGTGTGTCATCGCAATCCTTTACACATTCTCTGTGGAGTTGATTCCCTGCACAAAGACAAAGATGTGTGTATGCATATGCACATTTATGTCTGTGTTTGCACTGATCTACTTCATGAGACTTCGTCTTGTACATACCATTGTAGAGGGTTCTGCAGAAAGTCCAATCTTGCGGGCACTCCGTCTGCGTGATGCAGTTATCTTGGTCTCCACCATGGCAGGTGTAGCATTTGAGTGTGAGCACTGGGACAGCAAAATTCTATTAACCTTTTTTCTCAATAATATATGCTCTTTATAAGTAGCCTTATTTGGTTACTGAAACAAGAAAAAACACTGTAAGGCAGTAGAAGCATCTGATTTTTCTGAGCCAAACAATAAAAAGAGCTCATGATAATTAAAATTAAATAATATATCAATTATAAATAATATAATAAATTAATATGATTAAACATCAGTAAAGAGAAAAATAAATGCGATACATCAATATTCACACAACACAATAAAGCAGATTATTCTCCTTTGGGGGATAGCATTAGTCAGATATTTTTCTGGAATATACTACATTTTTATGCAGTTAAAATTTTAAAATAGGAAAGAACCAGAGTAATACTCTAAAAAGTTCAATGTAATCAATATTTTATTGATTAATATACTATTCTATCAAGACAAAGTAAAAAAATGATTTTTTTATTTCAATACTTTGACAACCTCTTCCACACAATTGCATGTTGTGGCTTTAACACAAAAATATCAAGTTGATCCAATGTCATAGTGAACTCACACACAAATAGAAACACTATATGACTACCATATTACAATGGTGTGACAAAAACAAAATCACAAAAAATATATTTTTTTAATTCATATTTTTAAGTGTTACCATTTTTTTTGGGGGGGGGGGCTGGTAAAAAGAGGCTAAATAGATAAAGATACTTTGCTTTTTTTGTCATCAGACTGGTCCATCCAGTTATATATGTTATTACTATTATATGTTAGTACAACACAAAATGTGATGTGTACACTACCCTTTTACTGTTTGAATAAGTAAATAGAATTGGGTGAAACAAGCTGACAAGAAAATATAAAGTTTTCCTATATTTTGGAGAGTCAAGCAGGAAGCGTGTCTCACCTGGAGTGCTACACAGCAGCAGAAGCATCAGTGTGACCAGCAGGACTTTCATGTTCTCGAAGAATGTGTGTGTCTTTTGGGCATCACCTTTTATACTGGCACATACGCATTATCAAGTCCCAAATCCACTTCCTTGTGCACTTGTTTCTTTCTTTTTTTAATCCCATTTTCCACTTACTGGAACATGTGCACATCAGATATGATGCTTTTCTTCTAAGCCCTTTTCTAAGACTGGTGTGGGTTACAAACAGGTTTTATTGCTCAAAAACAAAAGAACACAAATATTCTGTGGATTAAGATACACATCTTGTTAGCTGTTAAACGTGTTTGCTTTTGTGGAGTACTTGCTTTTTAAAATGTTTTACTTATTTATAGGTGGGAATCTTCATTGCCTTCAAAATGCCACAAGAACACAATTGAATCCTAATATAAAAAATAAAACTGTCAGAGAATAATAATGCAAGAAAAAGTTGTAATTTTATAAAGTTGTGATATAACAAATACAAATGTAACCAACCAGGAAGGGATTCATATGGCCCCATTCCTGGTTGGATCTCGCGTGAGAGGAAGAGGGGGTGGGGAAGTAATCATTTTGCCATGCAGTCTGATGAAAATGACAGAAAGCGCCACTCTACAGAGCAACTGACCCTGTGGTCAAAGTTGGAATTGTCACAAAAGACATTTTAAAATATTCAACACTCTACTGCCATCTGGCGGCTAATGTGGACAGTGCAAACAACTCAATTTATTTCACATGAAAGTCTATCATAGTCCAAAAGGTCATAATTGTACAGAAAAAAATGAGTAATATGAGAAAATTTTCCAATAAATAAATTGGTAATTTTACAATATTTTTATATATATATAATTTTACAAGAATAAAATCTGTTATTTCAAAAGATTGTCATTGTCCAGACAAAAACATAATACAATTATTAGACAATGTCAGGATTTTACTTTAATAAACTAGTAATTTTGCAATTACAAAAACATTGTATTTTACAAGAGTAAAGCTGTAATTTAAAAAGGTTATAGTTGGAAAGAAAAAATCATTACAAAAATTATTGTGATTTGACTAAAATACATTGACAGTTTTATCATTTTAAAAATATACGTTACAAGAATAAAGTCTGTGGTCATAATTTGACTGAAATAGATTTTGTAATTTTACAAAATACAATTTCACAACCTTAGTTTTGCAAAATATTTCAAAAGGGCGTATATGTACCAAAAAATATTGTAGGTTTTTTTTTTTTTTTTTTTTTTTTTTTCATAATTTGACTTGAACACACTTTGTATTTTCACCCCCATAAAATGTGATTTATAAAGTCTGAAGTTTGATTTCAAAAGGCTGTAATTGTACAGAAAAAAGTAAAATTATGCAAAACAAAATGTCAAAATTTGACTCAGATAATTTGTTAATTTAATAATAAAAAAATAAATTCACAAGAATAAAGACTGGTATATTTCAAAAGGTTGTAATTTGACTAGATTATATTTTTAATTTCACAAGAAAAAATCTGATAGCCGTAATTTGTAAACCTGTTATAATAGTAATACGGTATGAGAAAATATCTTAATTTGACTTGAATAAATTGGTAATTTTACTATATTTTTATCATTTTAGGAGAATAAAATCTGTTTAATCAAAAAATGACATACAATAACTTGAATAAATGACTAACTTTACAAGAATCAATCTAACTGCACAACAATTAAGTTGCATTATGAAACACTTTAAAATACATTGTTTTTTTCTTGTCATTCTATTTACATTTCCATGTCCATTGAAGAATATTGAATAGAAAAATAATCCATTTTTTACATATTCAATCTATTCATTCACATATGATTAAAGGACAGTAGAACAACAATAATGAGATTAGACAACGTCAAGGGCATCTTCATTGTCTTATAAGAACACCACGTACCACAGATTTCTTAATTAGTAAAAAGCTCAGAGATTGATCAGACTGTTTGGTCCTGTTTGCAAGCTGTGTCAGCTCGGGATGTAACGGTATAGTAGATACTGTAATATTGTGTTTCAAAATCCTCACAATAATGCCGTGACGCGTGACAGTATCAAACAAAAACTTGGTGAGTGTAGTTTATTTCTGGCACTTTTGCGTTGGCCCGGTCTGAAAATAAACTACATCTTCCTAAACCCTCAGCGCAGCACAACACTGGCAAACGCTGGTGGAACGCCGTAAATGGGAGAAAAAAAGGAAGCATGCGGGAGAAGTGTGTTTTTCTATTATATAAGAGGAATTGTTTTTTTCGGACGTTTTCTGAAAATATTATCAATATCAGCCCATAACGTTTTGAGTTATGTTGCTAACAAACAAACAAACCTAGATGAAAACATACCCTCTTTGGCGACGGTAAGAAAGTCTGCTACTGCAAAGCAAAGCGCGCCACCTTTGTCACAAGCGCTTCTGAGCCGACACAGAGCCGGTTATGGCGCACCGCACAGAGGGAAAGCGGTGGAAGCGCGGGCAGGGCGCACCGCGGGGAATACGAGTAATATGAGAAGCTTCTTGATAAACCATCACCTGGAAAATATATTTGAAGCCAGTGGGGCAAGTTTTTACATTGTCAGTTTAAAGACACTCAACTGTAAGTTTTATTTGTAATATTTGTTTAAAAACAGTGGATGGTCCCACGCAATTCTTTGCACTTAAAAATACATGTTTGTAATAATAAATATGATTAGAACATTTGAGCATCATGTTTGTGTTTGGCTTCAGTAAGTATTTTTATCCTAAACATTCCTGCCACTTCATTTTACACACTGTAACATGTTTATCACTCTTTTTATTTTGGACAATACCACAATAATATCATACTGTGGCCTTAATACCCTGACAATATCGTATCATGAGATTTTGATATTGTTACATTTGTAGTGTTGACATCTTCACTCGCCAACTGTCTGTGGAGACACAACATACACAAACACAAAATGAGTATTAACGCTTTATCAGTAGACGCCTCCTTTTCCAAAGCTGCGGCTGAAACGTACCCTTCAAACTTCCTCTGCCGATAGGCCGTGCCATTCTTCATGAGGTAGAGAAGGATCATGTCACAAAGGAATACTCCCTGTATTAAATTTAAAAAAGTGTCACCTTTGGCGATGTGGCAGTGTATACAACTAATGAAATCAAAATTCAAAACAATGAGAGATTTTACTTACTGCACCCATTAAAGCTAAACCTGAACCGACATTGATGGCTGTGGGCACAATGCTGAACATTCCAGCCTATGGACCACAGAGGAATTCAAGGTTTTATACATTAAAGTTGGGCTTGATAGATGTGGCTCAAGGTATTTATTTTTTTTAATCTTTAAATTTAAGATATATATATATATATATATATATATATATATATATATATATATATATATATATATATATATATATATATATATATATATATATATATATGATACGAATATAAAAAGACTTTAGGTTATATTGTAATATCATTTCTACATTTGAATTCTTAACTGAGATTTATTTTTCACAACAAAAAATTATGCAAAAATTGTATTTAAAAAGTACATTTTAATTCAGTTTAAGTATTATTCTTTTTTAATTTTTTTTAGACAAATGAATAGAACATTCTCAGTAAATCTTAACACTGTATGACTGGTTGTGTTGTGATTTACTGTACTTGGCCAAAAAAAAGGTACCAAACAGGACTTAAATTTGACCACTAAATATGTCAAATAAAGTGATGGACGCATAAGAGACACATTTTGCCTACCCTCCCATTCACCATGATGTTGAATCGCACGCCGTAGACTTTGAATAGAGATCGGTAACTCTCCCCTGCTGCATTTTTATAATAGCGAGCATGCCTGGAAGAACCATTGAATCGTCATGAATAAAGTTGCAAAGATCATTTTCTGTTGTTTAAAGTCAAATATTTGAAATCGTAAATCAAGTCTAACCTGAAGTTGAATCCCACTGCGATCGCATTGTTGGACGTGCTGATGTCCTGGCGGGTGAAGTGGTACTGTGGGTGACAGCTGGAGTAACCTTTGTCCAGGTCACAGTCCCACTTAATATGGATGCCAATCGAGCCCCCCTGGTGCAAAATACCAATATCAATTGTGGACACGGTGTGATAATGAGAAGAATAATGGTAACGGTGCATACAAATGTTGCCATGTCACTGAAGTTGTACCCAGCTCTCAAGGTGAGATCTCCCAAGCGAAAGATGGGGCAGTAGGGGTGCAGCTTCTCATCATATCTGCATTTCTTCAAATAAGACTGGTCCGTTGTGTCCAGAATGTTAGACCTAACAGTCAGGAAAAGCACAGTTTGTATAGACCTCGTTGGATACGCGTGCTTAGCATCTGCAGGACTTACTTTGAAAATGTGAATTTAGGAAACACTATGAAATTCTTGATGTAGATAGTAAAGTTCTCTACGTTTGTCAGCAGAGACCTTTTGGTAAAATAAAAATAAATAATCACAAAATTTCAGAAATAATATACGATAGAAATTGATTTAACTGAAGGAAAATACAAATATGTCTCCTTACTGTGGTTTAAACGGTCTCTCCACAGGACACCAGCCAAAGATTTCACACGTGCCAGTAGAATTTTCACCCCTGGATAAGCATCGACCACTCTTGACTCCTTTGGAAATAACAAGCCTTTATGCAGACTTTCTGGATTTTGTATTGTACTGTACCTAATCCAGTTTGCATACAAACTAGTCTTACATCTCATTTCACTTCCAATTGGAGAGAAATGCCTATTTATAAAAACACTTGGAATGACTTCAGTAGGTTTATAGAAGAAGAGGGGAATTGTTGGATTGGTCGCATTCCTCACAATTATTCTGAAAAGGCCTGGCCACCAGGAATCAACCTTTGGCATGATATATTTGTAGCGTCCAGAGCTAATCTCTAGTGACCGACCAAGAGTGACCAGCGGGGGTCTACTCTGTCAACTTGGAACCCTGTCTAACCAGCTACTCGAAATACAAACCCCTTTTCCATACGAGTTGGGAAATTGTGTTAGATGTAAATATAAACGGAATACAATGATTTGCAAATCATTTTCAACCCATATTCAATTGAATGCACTACAAAGAAAAGATATTTGATATTCAAACTCATAAACTTTTTTTTTTTTTTGCAAATAATAATTAACTTACAATTTCATGGCTGCACCATGTGCCAAAGTAGTTGGGAAAGGGCATGTTCACCACTGTGTTACATGGCCTTTCCTTTTAACAACACTCTGTAAACGTTTGGGAACTGAGGAGACACATTTTTGAAGCTTCTCAGGTGGAATTCTTTCCCATTTTTGCTTGATGTACAGCTTAAGTTGTTCAACAGTCCGGAGTCTCCGTTGTGGTATTTTAGGCTTCATAATGCGCCACACATTTTCAATGGGAGACAGGTCTGGACTACAGGCAGGCCAGTCTAGTACCCGCACTCTTTTACTATGAAGCCACGTTGATGTAACACGTGGCTTGGCATTGTCTTGCTGAAATAATCAGGGGCGTCCATGGTAACGTTGCTTGGATGGCAACATATGTTTCTCCAAAACCTGTATGTGACTTTCAGCATTAATGTGTAAGTTACCCATGTCTTGGGCATTAATACACCCCCATACCATCACATATGCTGGCTTTTCAACTTTGTGCCTATAACAATCCGGATGGTTCTTTTCCGCTTTGGTCCGGAGGACACGATGTCCACAGTTTCCAAAAACAATTTGAAATGTGGACTCGTCAGACCACAGAACACTTTTCCACTTTGTATCAGTCCATCTTAGATGAGCTAAGGCCCAGCGAAGCCGACGGCGTTTCTGGGTGTTGTTGATAAACGGTTTTCGCCTTGCATAGGAGAGTTTTAACTTGCACTTACAGATGTAGCGACCAACTGTAGTTACTGACAGTAGGTTTCTGAAGTGTTCCTGAGCCCATGTGGTGATATCATTTACACACTGATGTCGCTTGTTGATGCAGTACAGCCTGAGAGATCGAAGGTCACGGGCTTTGCTGCTTACTTGCAGTGATTTCTCCAGATTCTCTGAACCCTTTGATGATATTACGGACCGTAGATGGTGAAATCCCTAAATTCCTTGCAATAGCTGGTTGAGAAAGGTTTTTCTTAAACTGTTCAACAATTTGCTCACACATTTGTTGACAAAGTGGTGACCCTCGCCCCATCCTTGTTTGTGAATGACGGAGCATTTCATGGAATCTACTTTTATACCCAATCATGGCACCCACCTGTTCCCAATTTGCCTGTTCACCTGTGGGATGTTCCAAATAAGTGTTTGATGAGCATTCCTCAACTTTATCAGTATTTATTGCCACCTTTCCCAACTTCTTTGTCACGTGTTGCTGGCATCAAATTCTAAAGTTAATGATTATTTGCACACAAAAAAAATGTTTATCAGTTTGAACATCAAATATGTTGTCTTTGTAGCATATTCAACTGAATATGGGTTGAAAATGATTTGCAAATCATTGTATTCCGTTTATATTTACATCTAACACAATTTCCCAACTCCTATGGAAACGGGGTTTGTAGTACCTGCTTGTGCCAGAGAAAAAGTATGACAATGGTAGGTCTTTTTTAGTTTGGAATCCGTTCTGAAAAGTCAGACAAAAAACTAATTGTACTTAAACCAAGGGCCAGCCCCTGGCATAAACACTCCAGTAGCACAAAAAAAAATCGGTTCACATCCGAATCGCGATTATTTTTCATCCCAATTCTAAAACAATTTATAATATTCAAAAATCGATTAAAAAAAAAAAAAAAAAAAAACTTTTTTTTTTTTTAAATAATAATAACGTTTTTAGGCCATCTGAATGCAACCAGAAGGAGCTTTTCTAATTTGTAACTTGTTATGAAAAAGTTTTATTATACCAAAAAATACATTGCAAGAATCAATATAAATAAAGAATCGATTCTGAATCGAATAGTCACCCCAAGAATCGGATCAAATTGTTAGGTGCCCAAAGATTCACACCTCGTCAACGTGGTCATTGTGCTCTGCTTGTTCTACTTTGATGGACTGAATTACCTCATGGATTCAGTTACACTTTGTTTCTACTAAACTTTTATTCAGCAGTGAGTCAACTTGTCCTAGTAATAGTTTTAGTTTGGTTTAACATTATCGCGGCCACGTCCATTCAAAAGCCCAGGGAGGTAATTGATCATTTAGTATGGCTTTGAACGGCGTATTTATATAATGACCATACTATTTACGTTTATATCGTAGCTAAACCGTTTACCCAAAGATTGATTGATTGAATATATTTTAAGAAAAAATGTAACACGGCACATTTACATTTAAAATACTTTGTCTAATAGGTCCGTCCAAAATAGTCCTTGGGGTCTTGTTTCCGTTGGGATCCTATTCAACTCATAGACATACAGCATATAGTGGCACCGACATTTCAAAAATCATCACAAAAAATACAGGGGAAATAACACCACTCATCAACAAAGGTAGCATGCAGTAAAACATGGAATAAAAAAACATAAAAAAATCACTATGTACGATGATATTAAAAAACTTTTTTTTTTTTCAAAGTTTTTCCCATCTGTTTTGTTGTGTTGTTTACTTTTACAATTATCGCCAAAGCGGCATAGCAGTTTTGAGTTGGATTTACTGTGATATCGAACACTTTTGTTTTTCCCTTATCACCCTACTTTTTTACCTTTTCATATAAACTTTGGACATTATCTGAAATATAAACACATGCCTCTTGAACATAGTAAACTGAATAGTAGTTGTCAATGTAGTCATTTTCTTAATTGGTCATACCTGATTATTTATAGTAAATACAAATATTTACATTTGCATACATAACAAAAAAAATAATACAGTATTTATTTAATATCTTATTATAAACGTACTTGAACTGCATTTTTGTTGGTTGTGTCTTTCATGCACACACTCAAGCTCCCATAGCTGAATCTATTTGTAGTCACCAAGAGTTATACAGCCAACTCACGTTTATTGCTGTTAACGGGTTGCAGGCCTTTATTTTTTATTGTAAATGTAATATTTTCATAGATAGCACCTAAATAACTTAACAACTTGCTGGATATGTTTTTTAACATTAAGAAAACTCTTTGGACATGAAATAACACCCACATAGTCCCCTTTACAAGCTGTAAACTTCAAAGTGCAATGTAGTAATGGACAACTGTATTACAATACACACTAGTCTGCAGTCAGTCCGAGCTCTACACGAGTAATATTAAACTATGAAATGGGGCCACAAACAACATCTTTTTTTAGGGCCCCAAAAAACCTATTTTGAATTCAGAAAAATGAGAATCGTGTGAATTTTTTTTTCAGCACCTCAGTTAGTTAGTATGTGAATCTTACAACAACTTCAGGTTCAATTCCGATTCTTTGGGTGACGACTCGATTCAGTATCGATTCCACACGATTTTCGACTGAAACCGATTCTCGCAATATTTTATTTTGTTATTAAAAGTCTCAAAACTTTTTCAAAACAGGTTACAGGTTACAAAAGCTCCTCCAGCCTGACATATGGCATCTAGTAAGCCGTAGATGGAGATGGTTAGTAAGATAGCTCAAAAAGTTATGGGTGGATTTGGATTTAACTTTCAGGAAATGTCAAAAATAGGGATACGAAACAAGGGATTCAATTTTGGGGGTGATCGAATCATTTCTACTATGTTACCTTACGTTTATGTTACAGGCTGACTTTTGTGTGTATATGCTAACGGCCCCACCTCCACCCACAGAGACAAAGAGTGGGGATGACTGACAAGAGGGTTCACTTTATTTCATTCCATTATAAAACAGACGTGCCCAGGTGCTGATGACGATGCAAAGACTGAATCCTCTTGCAGCCTGTTTAGAAGATACAGACGAGGAAAAACAAATATGCATGGACGTGCAAATGTAATTTATTCTGTATGTGTTTATTGGGGTTTGTTTGTTCGTCTGTCTGTATGTTAGTTAGCAATATACTCTAGCGCGAAAAGTTATGGTCAGATTTTATTCGAAACTTTCCGGGAAATGTCAGAAATTGGATAAGGAACAGGCGATTAGATTTTGTGGGTGACCCGGATCACCATCTGAATTCTTTAAGGATTCTTCACTGTTGGGAAATAGGGCCATGACGAGGTCTGTGTTCACCGGGTGCTTTTCTCAATTTAAATGCCTTCGATGTAGAGAGAGGTGTGAAACATTCTTGCCTGATTCAATAATCAATCAAGTGAAAGGGATTTCTGTCCTACCATGACCAGCCACCACTTCACGTCCCTCTTGACAATCATTGTCTTGCTGACAGAGGCCCTGCAGCACTTTGGGGCTCTGGGAACAAACAGGTTACAAGAAATGTATTCAAAAATTGCAGTATAAAACTGTGTTCAAATAAACAACTTGAAGAAAACGTTTTGGTAATTGGCTTTTAAGTTTATGACCATGAGCAAAGCTGTGTGACTTTGCTCTAGCGGGAAAGAAAGGGAGGGCAGCTTGAGTCATCAGAGCCATACTTGGCTGTTGCCTTCAGAGGCAAATGTACACAAGCACCTAGGCTATTTTTCTTGGCTGCTGCTGCCAGTGTGACAGGAGTGAGTTTACATGCCAGGAACCTCCAGAAAATGTGCAGCAGTCATAATGAAATGAAGGGAAGCAGTGAGCACCACTGACAAACACGCAATCTAAATGTGCCATGAAACAATAGCTGCCATGAGTGTTAATATTATATTACCGGTACTCATTTTGTGTAATTGCCACAGTATTAGAAACACCTCTCAATTCAATGAAGTACTGTTTTACACCACCACAATCAAAAATTAGCATTATTTTCTTTTTCACAGCTTTTCGACTACATGCAGTATTAGTGTAACTAATGAAGTGGCCAGTGATTGTCGCTTATTACGGTATCGGTATCTAAAGTTCAACACCATTTGAAATGTTTTCCCCATGATCAGGCGTCAGCGAGCAAATAAAGCAACCTGAAAGTAAACACTCTGACAGCTCGGCAGTACACCACAGTGACTTCCTTGTGTGTTTTGTCTTTTGCAGGAGGGCTTCAAAGAAGGCACTATTAGAATAAGTAAACACATACATTCCTGCCTCTGGTTGACATATGAATAATATTCAATAACCGGCAAGTGCATCATTTGTTTGATTGTGTCATTTCTCATCGTAAAGTCTTAAAGGGGAACTGCAGTTTTTTGGGGAGTTTTGAATATCATTCACAATCCTTATGTGAGACAAAAACACATATGTTTTTCATATATATATATATATATATATATATATAATGTAGTAACAGGCACATTCATAACATGTAATATTAATTTCACAGATGCATCAAAACGTTTCCTTCGATTTCCTTCAACAACAACTACTAGTAATCATGGCAGACTTAATGAGAGACAACGATGACTACTTTGGGACAAATGATAGACAAAACCTTATATTTTTGAGCCGGAATATAAGGAAGATGAGCTGCAAGTTTTAGAAGCTGAGTGATAGTAATATTTTGACTTGCTGCAGCTGCCTATGTGCTAAACAAGATATACAAACAATGAACATACTAAAACAACCACTTACTGTATAACGTCTGCTCTCACTGGGATGCAGACTGATGGAATGTTAATATCTACCTGTCTAGATAAAGAATTAATCATAATCCTCACACAGGTTAAAAAGAAAAGGAAACAATTTAATTTTGTATTATTTAGAATTTAGAATTAACACACCGAAGCTCATCGGCTCAAAATGTCAATAGCTGCAAAAGTTAGTTAGCTCTCTGTGATCACAGTACCACTAAAAGTAGTTTTCTGAGCGTTAGCGCTTATGATAACAATGCCGTTAATACTTGTGTAATATTCAGGTCACGATATACAAATAGAGTATTGTTGGCGGTTTTTGGATGTTTTGTAGAGGGCTTAATGGGCGCAATAGATGACTCTCATTAGCTGCATTAGTTGCTGTTAGCCACCTTGCTCTTGCCGTATATTACGATTTAGATTGCATAAAAAAACAAAGACATATGTGTTCTTGTCTTACATAGGGATTGTGATTGATAGGAAAAATTCCAAAAGGGAAGTTCCCCTTTAGGTTAAGTGAGCATGTGTGGGTACAATATGGCTATCAAGGCTATAAGCAATATGTACACAGATCTGCCTTGTGGATTCCTAATGTAAAGATATTTAGAAGTCTTTATTTTTTCTTGCTTTTGCTAAACATACAGTTTACTTCTTTTTACACTTTTGCACCACAGTTTAAATAGTAAAAAGGTGTGGCTTACAGTAAGGCTCCCCCATGCGGAAACTTGACTTGCTGGCATCAACAGGTGAGAAATCATTACTGCAAGTTTTATGGTGATAGTTTTACAAAACCCCAAACCAGTGAAGTTGGCACGTTGTGTAAATCCTAAATAAAAACAGAATATAATGATTTACAAATCCTTTTCAACCTATATTCAATTGGTAAACTTTGTTATTTTTTGCAAATATTAGCTCATTTGGAATTTGATGCCTGCAACATGTTTCAAAAAAGTTGGCACAAGTGGCAAAAAAAACAAAGTTGAGGAATGCTCATCAAACACTTATTTGGAATATCCCACAGGGGAAGAGGCTAATTGGGAACAGATGGGTGCCATGATTAGCTATAAAAGCAGCTTCAATGAAATGCTCAGTCATTCACAAACAAGGATGTGGCAAGGGTCACCACTTTGTGAACAAATGCATGAGCAAATTGTCCAACAGTTTAAGAACAACATTCCTCAACAAGATATTGCAAGGAATTTAGGGATTTCACCATCTACGGTCCGTAATATCATCAAAAGGGTCAGAAAATCTGGAGAAATCACTGCATGTAAGCGGCAATGCCCGTGACCTTCGATCCCTCAGGCAGAACTGCATCAAAAAGTGACATCAGTGTGTAAAGGATATCACCGCATGGGCTCAGGAACACTTCAGAAAACCGCTGTCAGTAACTAAAGTTCATCGATACATCTATAAGTGCAAGTTAAAACTCTACTATGCAAAGCCATTCATCAACAACAACACCCAGAAACGCAGGCGGCTTCGCTGGGCCTGAGCTCATTTAAGGTGGACTGATGCAAAGTGGAAAAGTGTCCTGTGGTCTGACGAGTCCCCATTTCAAAATTGTTTTTGGAAACTGTGGACGTCGTGTCCTCCGCACCAAAGAGGAAAATAACCATCCGGATTGTTAGAGGCGCAAAGTTCAAAAGCCAGCATCTGTGATGGTATGGGGGTGTATTTGTGCCCAAGGCATGGGTAACTTACACATCTGTGAAGGCATCATTAATGCTGAAAGGTATATACAGATTTTGGAGCAACATATGTTGCCATCCAAGCAACGTCTTTTTCATGGACGCCCCTGCTTATTTCAGCAAGACAATGCCAAGCCACATTCTGCACGTGTTACAACAGCATGGCTTCATAGTAAAAGAGTGCGGGTACTAGACTGGCCTGCCTGTAGGCCAGACCTGTCACTCATTGAAAATGTGTGGCGCATTATAAAGCGTAAAATACGACAACGGAGATCCCGGACTGTTGAACAACTTAAGCTGTACATCAAGCAATAATGGAAAATAATTCCACCTGAAAAGCTTCAAAAATTGGTCTTCTCAGTTCCCAAACGTTTACTGTGTTGTTAAAGGAAAGGCCGTGTAACACAGTGGTAAAAATGCCCCTTTGCAAATTTTCTGCAATGTGTTGCTGCTATTAAATTCTAAGTTAATGATTATTTAAAAAAACAAAATAAAAATAAAAGTTTCTCAGTAGGAACATTAAATATCTTGTCTTTACAGTCTATTCAATTGATTATAAATTGAAAAGGATTAGCAAATCCTTGTATTCTGTTTTTATTTATGATTTACACAACGTGCCAACTTCACTGGTTTTGGGTGTTGTACACTGGAACTGATTATTTGAAATTATATTTCCTATGAGACATTTTCCGGAAAAAATATGCTTAAAAAGTCAAACATCATGTGAGTTGTCACCAAATATTAGCTCAGTGAATATGTTAAAGACCCATGTGTTTTTTTTTATTTGGTTTGCTTTGGGATGACATCATTCTAAGGATAAGTGTAAAGATAACCATAGAAGACATCAAACCTGTGCTGCTCAGCACAATACGAAACAAGATGGAAGATAAAAGTCAACCAGTATAGTAAAATGGATTTGATAGACCGATGCTTACAATACATACAAAAACAACATTGCTGTATTATACTGCTTATGCATTATACTTACCTCAGCACAGTATCCTAGCTTCTGATTGGGCGTCTCAAAGAAATTGGTTACAACAAATAGAGCGTCTTCACCCTGCATGCAAACAACAAAAAGTATATGAGGTATGTTTAACCCTGACGCTCATGTTGGCGCCGCTCTGGGAGTGTGTCGGTTTTCACCTGTGGTGGGATGACGTAGTCCTCCGGCCCCCACACCAACACACCTGACTCTGTGGTGTTGGTCACTGAGACGCCCTTCAGTTTCGTGATGACCGAGCTCTGGATGGCCTCGTCTGTCTCCTGGTAGCCTTTCTTGCGTAAAAAAACCCACCTGGAAGGAATCATTTGCATTTTAATCCTCATCTAATGGCAAGCGTCAACATTAATTTACTAACGTCATTCAAGATAGACTTTTTTAATCCCGTAAAAGTAGAGATGTCCGATAATATCGGGCTGCCGATATTATCGGCCAGTAAATGCTTTAAAATGTAATATGGGAAATTATCGGTATCTGTTTCAAAAATCAAAATTTATGACTTTTTAAAACGCCGCTGTACGTAGTGGTACATGGACGTAGGGAGAAGTACAGAGCGCCAATAAAACTTAAATGGTAAATGGGTTGTACTTGTATAGCGCTTTTCTACCTTTTCTAACCCTCAGATTGCTGGCACGGCCACTCTCCCAACTTCGCCACGCCGGCACTGCCTTTGCATGCCAGCCCAATCACATAATATCTACGGCTTTTCACACACACAAGTGAATGCAATGCATACTTGGTCAACAGCCATACAGGTCACACTGAGGGTGGCAGTATAAACAACTTTAACACTGTTACAAATATGCGCCACACTGTGAACCCACACCAAACAAGAATGACAAACCCATTTTGGGAGAACATCTGCACCGTAACACAACATAAACACAACAGAACAAATACCCAGAACCCCTTGCAGCACTAACTCTTCCGGGACGCTACAATATACACCCCCCGCTACCCCCTCCACCTCAACCCCGCCCACCTCAACCTCCTCATGCTCTCTCAGGGAGAGCATGTCCCAAATTCCAAGCTGCTGTTTTGAGGCATGTTAAAAAAAATAATGCACTTTGTGACTTCAATAATAAATATGACAGTGCCATGTTGGCATTTTTTTCCATAACTTCAGTTGGTTTATTTTGGAAAATCTTGTTATATTGTTTAATGCATCCAGCGGGGCATCACAACAAAAGTAGGCATAATAATGTGTTAATTCCACAACTGTATAAATCGGTATCGGTTGATATCAGAATTGGTAATTAAGAGTTGGACAATATCGAGATATCGGCAAAAAAGCCATTATCGGACATCTCTACTGTAAAGGAAATTATGTCAACTGCATATTCAAACAAACACGTATACATTTAAGCACTACATATGCAAACTATAGTACAAACCCCGTTTCCATATGAGTTGGGAAATTGTGTTAGATGTAAATATAAACAAAATACAATGATTTGCAAATCCTTTTCAACCCATATTCAATTGAATGCACTACAAAGACAAGATATTTGATGTTCAAACTCATAAACTTTATTTTTTTTTTTTGCAAATGATAATTAACTTAGAATTTCATGGCTGCAACACATGCCAAAGTAGTTGGGAAAGGGCATGTTCACCACCGTGTTACATGGCCTTTCCTTTTAACAACACTCCGTAAACGTTTGGGAACTGAGGAGACACATTTTTGAAGCTTCTCAGGTGGAATTATTTCCCATTCTTGCTTGATGTACAGCTTAAGTTGTTCAACAGTCCGGGGGTCTCCGTTGTGGTATTTTAGGCTTCATAATGCGCCAGACATTTTCAATGGGAGACAGGTCTGGACTACAGGCAGGCCAGTCTAGTACCCGCACTCTTTTACAATGAAGCCACATTGATGTAACACGTGGTTTGGCATTGTCTTGCTGAAATAAGCAGGGGCGTTGCTTGGATGGCAACATATGTTGCTCCAAAACCTGTATGTACCTTTCAGCATTAATGACGCCTTCACAGATGTGTAAGTTACCCATGTCTTGGGCACTAATACACCCCCATACCATCACAGATGCTGGCTTTTCAACTTTGCGCCGAAAACAATCCGAATGGTTCTTTTCCTCTTTGGTCTGGAGGACACGACGTCCACAGTTTTCAAAAACAATTTGAAATGTGGACTCATCAGACCACAGAACACTTTTCCACTTTGTATCAGTCCATCTTAGATGAGCTCAGGCCCAGCGAAGCTGACGGCGTTTCTGGGTGTTGTTGATAAACGGTTTTTGCCTTGCATAAGAGAGTTTTAACTTGCACTTACAGATGTAGCGACCAACTGTAGTTACTGACAGTGGGTTTCTGAAGTGTTCCTGAGCCCATGTGGTGATATCCTTGACACACTGATGTCGCTTGTTGATGCAGTACAGCCTGAGAGATCGAAGGTCACGGGCTTAGCTGCTTACGTGCAGTGATTTCTCCAGATTCTCTGAACCCTTTGATGATATTACAGACCGGAGATGGTGAAATCCCTAAATTCCTTGCAATAGCTGGTTGAGAAAGGTTTTTCTTAAACTGTTCAACAATTTGCTCACGCATTTGTTGACAAAGTGGTGACCCTCGCCCCATGCTTGTTTGTGAATGACTGAGCATTTAATGGAATCTACCTTTATACCCAATCATGGCACCCACCTGTTCCCAATTTGCCTGTTCACCTTTGGGATGTTCCAAATAAGTGTTTGATGAGCATTCCTCAATTCCTCAGTATTTATTGCCAGCTTTCCCAACTTCTTTGTCACGTGTTGCTGGCATCAAATTCTAAAGTTAATGATTATTTGCAAATAAAAAAATGTTTATCAGTTTGAACATCAAATATGTTGTCTTTGTAGCATATTCAACTGAATATGGGTTGAAAAGGATTTGCAAATCATTGTTTTCCATTTATATGTACATCTAACACAATTTCCCAACTCATATGGAAACGGGGTTTGTACATGAAAAAAAAAAAAGGCAAAAATGAAAAAAAAAAATGCACAAGCAGCATTAGGAATGACTTAAAAAGTTACATATGAGAGTGTAAAAGGTATACATTCATAGTATAGATTAAATATGGTACAATCAATGGAATACTATTGCTAATGCTACAAATACATAAATACAGACACTGTATTAGATAAGATTAGTCAATAAAATTGTTTTTTAATTATTTGGACTGTAAATGCATAATAGTTTTGATTCAAACGTTTGGATACGTGTCATTTATTGGCATGAAATATTGTCTCCAAATATTTGCTTGGTACCGTTAGTCTACCAACTTAATTGCAATTTAATTTTTCTTGTTTGTCTTTTATTGTCCACTATCTTAAATTGTGATTTTCAATATTGTTTACGGTTTCCTTGGCTCCATTTTTTTCTTGTTGCCTTGTAGTTAAGATTGGTTAAGATTTCAAAACAATAATGGTGGTGAAATCAATTGTACATCGAATTGTGATACTTCTTTAAACTTTTATACACTGGCACTTTAAAAAAAAATAAAGACACTACCAATTAAGTGTTGTGTATTGTCGATTCAAATAAACTAGACTTTATCGATTCAAGCTATAGTGGACATGGCAGACGCATGGAATAAAAGTTCAAAGAGGTCTCACTTACCCTATCAGATAACCGATGATAGATAACTGGATGAGTCTGTACAAAATTCCAACTTTTTTGTTTTTGGCCACTATGAATTTTGGTGTCTTGTAGTCAAAAACGGAGTCAAGTCGTCCTTTCCAACAACTCGCGGCCATCCTGCCTGCTTCAGTGCTTGTCCTTTACGTGCCTGTGGATGTCATCACGTCACGTCGTCCCCTCGCCTAGGAGTGTCCACGGCAGAAGTCGAAACTGCCCCTCTCTCATTTGGCCTCCAGGAGGCTGACAGGCATGCTAAATAACTCCTGCGGCCATTTTCATCCTCCACCTGTCCTGTTTTACTCCCGATAAACACGGTGACGTCACAAGTCGGTAAAGAAACAAACTAGCACATAAGCTAATTCACCTTATGTAACATGCATCCAGAGACTGTTTACCACCTGTTTTGGACTTGTGAAAGCACTCGATCACTACGGCAGGGCATCTGTCGCTTTATCCTGGACAATATTCATGACAAATGTGTGCTTTGTTTTAAAGATGTGCTATTTGGATTTACACTGTATGAAAAAAAAATTGAAAATGAATTTTACCTTTGCAACCTCATTATACTATCGGCTAAGTTGTATATTCATACATGTAAGTTTCTCAATACCCGACCTGTTTTTTGTGCCTTTAAAAAAGATTTAGAACTCTACATTAAAACACTCTCTACCTCTAACAACCAAAAAGCTGTGAAAACGATGATGCTGTTGTGACCCACCCATAATGTGTCACATTTTTGGGTTTATTTATTTATTCTATTTTGTGGTTTGAATTCGTTTTTGGAGCTGTCATTCCACATTCATCAGTATTCACATCGGTCACTAGGGGGCAGTAGGGTGTTTTTTCCCAATTGAATGCTGTTACCTGCAGACCGGAAGCTTCTTGTCATTCTGATGAGAGCGACCAGTCCGAAAATAACTGAAACGTTCTGTGTGCTTTTTCCTCCTGTTTAACAGGTTAGTTTTGGTGAATCAACTCACTGAATGATATCCATGTGATCTTTATAAGTTTAAGTACACATTGTGATGGTGGAGCCTAACTCTAAAGTGTTTGCGAGTTGTAGTTAGTTTTTGTGAATGAATCCAGTGCACAGCTGCAGTAATCAATACGAAATGGCGACGTGAGTGCGCAATGTTTATATAGGAACTTCTGACCCTAATTCAGACTCCCAAATTAGAGCTCCCGTTTTCTTATTTTTTTTGTAATGTATTTTTGTATAATGTGTGTGTTCTGAAAAATGTTTTACATGATGAGGTGGCGACTTGTCCAGGGGTGTACCCCGCCTTCCGCCCGAATGCAGCTGAGATAGGCTCCAGCACCCCCTGCGACCCCGAAAGGGACAAGCGGTAGAAAATGGATGGATGGATGGATGCTATTTTATTGTGTTTAGGCATGGTTATATAAGTTAAGCTCTCAGGAATGGTCAATAAACATTTCAAGTACAGTAACTTAAAGCTGCTATTATAAGACGAAGAATATGAAGAAAAGTAAAGTGCTTAAATGAATGTTGCAAAAAAAAAAAGTGCATTAAGTTAAAAGTGAATATTCCTGAGAAAGACAAGACTGAAATAATGTCTAATTGGGCACTATATTGTATGTTTTAGAGTGATGATGTGGATATGTAAAAATATATGGCAAAGGCATACAGTATTGTTATGGTAATTAACTCCAGTGATACAGTAACGGTTTAATGATAGTTTATTGAGTGTTTTGATGAAAATAGAGGTGAAGATAAAGTAAAAGACATTGACATGATAATACAAAGTGACAAAAGATATGGGAAATGAAGTGAATAGTGGATTTGTAAATTCTGTTAATAAATCCTGATGAAAGCGACCAGTCTGTGAATAACTGAAACGTTCTGTGTGCTTTTTCCTCCTGTTAAACGGGACATTATTATCTGACTGCTTGTCCTGGCTACCTGGGACCTGCAACACTGTGTTCCAAATTTAAGTTATTTACTGAGATTGAGTGAGCCTATGGCTTTGCACTTTGTTTATTATATATATATATTTTGCATTCTATTTTAGTTACTTTGAATTTACAACCCCCTGGCGCTGTTTTGTACTGTTTTTGTACTTACTTTGATTATTATTTTCAACTGTTTGTAAATGTTGAAATTTATAAATAAAGGTTTATAAAAAATAATAATTAAAAAAAAGCACATAAGCTAATTTCCTCGTTTAAATTTAACACGAGTGTATGTTTGTTTGTCACTGTTGTTTATTACTGCTTGTGTAGCCGAGCTAAATTTTATTTTATTTTATTTTTTGTCATTTATTCACATCATTTTCTGTTTTTAAATTCCCCAAAAGTGTCTCTTATTGTAAATAGGTTCCACTCTATTATTTTCCGTTACATACCTTTTTGTTTCCCTGGGGGGTGATTTGGCGTCGCACCTGTGTGAGCAGCTTCAGTCTGCACGCTCGGAGCTGGTAAGTCATGTTTATGTCTCTCTCCCTTTATTTTTTTTATAAGCTTTTTGGTTGTCGCTCTTAAAGTATTTTATAAAAATGCACACTGTCTTAGGACGTGCTGTTAAGCATGCGGGTTGAATTCCCGAACTTTCTGTTTGTTGTAAAAACCGGACTTTTATACGTATGTTAAATGATGTGTGGATTAGTTTAATATTAGCGGCAATTTTTACGGGGTTTCCTGGTTTTGTGAGTTTGCGCACGGGTCAAAAACTCCGCTGCGTGTCTGTGTGGACATCTTGTGTGCCTCTGTGGCATTAATATGAGTGCATTATTTCTTTCTTTATTCTGTAGTGGAGAGAAATCCTGTGTACTGCATACTTGCCAACCTTGAGACATACTTGCCAACCTTGAGACCTCCAATTTCGGGAGGTGGGGGTTGGGGGGTGGGTGCAGGGGGCGCGGTTGGGGCGGGGGCGTGGTTAAGATGGGAGGAGTATATTTACAGCTAGAATTCACCAAGTCATGTATTTCATACATATATATATATATATATATATATATATCCATATATATATATATATATGTATATATATATATATCCCTGCGACCCCGAAGGGAATAAGCGGTAGAACATGGATGGATGGATGGATGGATATATATAAGAAATAATTGACTTTCAGTGAATTCTAGCTATATATATATATATATATATATATATATATATATATATATATATATATATATATATATATATATATATAAATAAAAGAAATTCTTGAATTTCAGTGTTCATTTATTTACACATATACACACACATAACACTCATCTACTCATTGAGTTAAGGGTTGAATTGTCCATCCTTGTTCTATTCTCTGTCACTATCTTTCTAACCATGCTGAACACCCTCTCTGATGATGCATTGCTGTGTGGCACGCACAAAAGTGCTTTCATCAAATGCACTAGATGGCAGTATTGTCCTGTTTAAGAGTGTCACAACATTGCTGTTTACTGCAGACGGACTGCTTTACTGTAGACGTTCTTTATATTGTGGGAAAGCGGACTCAGGTCCGCATGGACCTGGAGGGGGCGTGGCCTCCAGCTCCGCCTGAATTCCGGGAGATTTTCGGGAGAAAATTTGTCCCGGGAGGTTTTCGGGAGAGGCGCTGAATTTCGGGAGTCTCCCGGAAAATCCGGGAGGGTTGGCAAGTATGCTTGAGACCTCCGAATTCGGGAGATGTGGGCGGGGTTTGGGGGCCTGGGTTGAGGTGGGGGATGTATATATTTTCAAGTATTTCCATACTTGCCAACCTTGAGACCTCCGATTTTGGGGGGTGGGGGCGTGGTTAAGAGGGGAGGAGTATATTGACAGCTAGAATTCACCAAGTCAAGTATTTCATACATATATATATATATAGATATATATCTATCTCTATCTCTCTCTCTCTCTATCTCTCTCTATCTATAGAGATATCTACATCCTGAAAATATGCAAACAAAACTGTGTTTAGATAATTGATACTTCAAACTTGTATAAATAAATATTAAGGAATATAACATAACTTGGCTTCTGAGAGTTTCAAAATGTAATGAATAAAATGCTAAAGTTGTTGATAAACAAGCAATTATTTTAATAATTAAATATGGTCATTTTAAATGAATTATTATGATCATTTAAAATCAATTATTTCAAATATGTTTATTTTAATGTATAATTCTATGCCTGGATGTAATAAGGAGTCACAAAAAAATACAAATAAAAATATAATTAATTTTGATGTTTTTAGCAAAATATAGTAAAAATGTATTTAGTTTTTTTTTTTTTTAAGTTAATAAATATATTTATTTTTAGGTAAAATAAACATAATACAATTTATCTCTAGTCTGGATGATTTAGTTCTTGTCACCCTGTTGTCCTCCCGTCATGAAAAAAGGCTGTCCTCACTCAGGTCCGCATGGAGCTGGAGGGGGCGTGGCCTCCAGCTCCGGCTGAAAATCGGGAGATTTTCGGGAGAATATTTGTCCTGGGAGGTTTTCGGGAGAGGCGCTGAATTTCGGGAGTCTCCCGGAAAATTCGGGAGGGTTGGCAAGTATGAGTATTTCTTATATATATATATATATATATATTAGGGGTGTAACGGTATGTGTATTTGTATTGAACTGTTTCGGTACGGGGGTTCAGGTATTGTACCGAAATCTGTTACCCATCGGAATTTGTAACTCCAGGGGGCGATGTTCCCATGGCGTTTGTTTGATGGTTAAACGGCAAGCCCAAAGAGGAGGAGGAGAAGAACGCTTGCGTAAACGGCGTAAACTATCCTTAATGCTGAAACGTCAGTTGTCAGAATTTCAGCATGAATAAATTACACATATTCTGGAAATCAATGACTTACTTTCATTATAGTATGAGTCCATTGTATCAGCTGTTGATTCTCTCTCACACACATACATTTTCCAATATAGATAAGGCTATACATGCACATGCGGTTGTTCTGTTTGTTATGGCTGTATGTTCCCTATTCTTAAGCCAGGCACCTAAATTACAATTTCCTGCCCTTTTTACACCCCCCCTCCCTTCATCTCCATTCACTTTTTCTCATTTGGACCCCCAGAATCAGGATGCACTAGGGTTACATTTTCCGATAAGCCCGTCGGCGTTTTGCCCAGCCAACTAGGCGTAAGTTTATGGCATTTCACACTATTAACAGGAGGTGGCGCCATACCAAGGTACTTGAAACATTTGGCTTTATCCAGTTTGAAGCCCACCTTCCAATTTAGCGGATTTTGACTCCAATCTAAATCATGGAATCAAGCACCTATAGAGAATTGGTGGAATACCTTACCGAAGGGAAAGTACCACCAAATTCCAAAAAATATGAGCGCTTCAACCTGAAAAGAAAAGCGGCAAACTACATTGTGGAAGGCAAGTTATGGTACCTAGCATCGCACTTGATGACTACCCCAACAAATGCCAAATTGCCTCAAGAGGTTCAACGACTTAGTATTATTATAACAAAATGTGATGGTGTTAATGTATTTAAAGAAAAACAAAGCATTCCCTTTCTAAATTTACAGTTTTACATTATACTACAGCATAATTCAATCCAATCCAATCCACTTTATGTATATAGCACATTTAAACAACAAAATGTTTCTAAAGTGCTGCACAACAATATTAAAAACAACATTCAAATACTATCCTGAGCTCCACCAATGACTGAATAAAAACAAAAAATAAAAATAAATACATATAAAACCAATATAAAATAAATATGATTAAAAACGATTTTAAAGGTGAAACCAATTAAAACAGTAAATAGAAATCAAAATTTTAAAACACAGAGGGCAACAGTGTTCAGTGTTTGTAGATTTTCATACTTAAGATGGACTCTCACCTAGCACGAGAATGCGGCGCAACTTTACTCAGGTGCATAAATGGTGTCTGAAATTGTACACCTTTTAACCTAAATCCATGGAAAATTGAAGAAAAAGTGAAAGTAATGTTAATTTCCTTTTTTTGTTCCAAAAAACCCTTTCTGTATATTTTGGGTTGATGGCAGTTCTCTGCCTCATCGGATATTGACCCTTTGAGGCCGTGCCCATATCCTCTGAGTTGATTGTGTGATGGATAAGATATTTTTTGTCGCGGATTTACTCATGTGTATTGTTTTTTTGATAAATAAATAAACGGTCTCGGAGCCATGTTTTCATTTTATTAATTGAATAGTCTAAGAGTAAATCTTAATATACATAGATCCTTCATGAATGAATATACACTGCCCCCACGCCATTTGTGAGTTTTGCATTTAATTTGTATTGAATCAGGCCGCTCACTTTGTTAGGTGTGAGCACAGCAAGTAAAGCATTTAAATTTCTACAATAAACAAATACCATTGCTGCAATCTCTGGATTTCAAATCAGAGATATTTGTATTTCACTGTATTACTTTTCATTGTAAGAAATAAGCTTTCAATTAATCCTTTGATTTGTCATAGATGGCAAGCTATATTACCTCCACCACAAAGGATCGGCCAAAGAGCTGAAAGTTAAAGTGGTGTGTGGGGCAGCTTAAGCAGATGCCATATTTAGAGAGTTCCACTCAAGTGACATTGGCGCACATTGTGGCCAGATCAAAACAAGGGATGCAATTTCCAAGAGATGTTACTGGCCCTCCATGACGTGTGACATTGAAAAATGGGTAAGATTTGGTTTTTCCTCATTTTTGCCTTTACAACATGTCTTGCCTGTCTTACCGAAAGGTACTGCTGCCTTGTCAGAAATAAATGGAATACAATCCATCATTTTATTTATGAAGGGCACTTATGACTGTCCACTTTGAAGGACAGTCTGCTGGCTCGTCATAAAAACATTACAAATAATAGAGCAATTTAAAAACAATTCTGAATGTCAAACAATTCAGATATTTTGGCCTTCATTGCTGAAATAAACAATTTGATTCCCAAGTATATATCAAAGAGTCTTTACCATTTTGGCCTATATACCCCATTCCCCTTTGTCAAACAATTAAATAACATACTCTGCACATACCCATACTGACATAACTTTTAAGCCGTTAAATATTTTGTATTGATCAATGTTTTTTATACTCAGGTGTCTGAATGCACGTCCTGTCAACAGAAGGGCAGGGTTGACCTAAAGGCAGGCACAGAGTACAAGCCAATCAAGGTGAACTTCACCTTTTGCATTTTAATTACACAGCATGTATCCTTGGCGAGAGGTGGGGTGGCTAGCACTGCAATCTCCCATGAAAAGGTGGCCCTATTCAAACTCTGGCAGGGATAAGGCCTCGCTGTTTATAGGTCAATCAATTGAGACTACCAAAGTCAAACTAGTTGTGAAGAATATGCAAATGTTGCCTACATTTTCATGTCCCCGAACCATTGCCTCACAGCAGCTATAATTCTCCCTGTGTTTGTGTGAGTTTTTGTGTGTTTACTCCACGCTAACATTGTTCTCCACGCTTTTCTTCAAGACCAAATGCCCCTTTGAGCTGGTCGGAATGGACTTCATAGGCAGGCTGGTGAAGACCAAGACAGGCAACCAATACATTTGTGTGATGGTAGATTACTGCACCAGATGGGCACAGACATATGCCCTAAAATCTAAAACAGCAGAAGAAGTGACAGGGTTCATCCTCAAAATGTTCCATCAGTTTGAGGTTCCGCAAAGAATCCTGACTGACCAGGGCAAAGAATTTGTCAACAAAGTATGCATATACCTTTTTGTTTGATGTAAGATACACAAACTTATGATTTAGTTTAGAATTATTGTGTTGTACTTCTCACTGATATGATTGATGACTATAATATTGTTGATAGAATACTGCTTGACTTAAATTGTGAGGTTTAAAAGGACTAAACATGTGAAAGTACTTGAAGCCTTAAATTACAAACTACTTTTACAGATCAACACAGGTTTGCCGGCTTTTGGGGGTTAAAAGAAGCATTTGTGCTCCATACCACCCCCAGACAAATGGGTTGGTGGAGAGACTCAACTCTAGCATTCAGAGGTAAAAAAAAAAAAAAACATGTCATTATAGCTTTGTTAATGATTAGAATTATAGTTGTCAGATATTTTTTCCATTAAGTCTTAGTTTCACCCAAAATATTCCAAACTTTTAGAGCATCTATGTTGTTTCTATGAAATGATTGTTTAGAGCCCTGAGGAAGCTCGTGAAAGACAAGGCGAACGATTGGTATTGGCGATGGTACCACAGCTTGTGTGTGGGAAACCCCAAGGAGGAGGGATATAGTTGTGATGCATGTTAATTTCTGTATTAGAAAATAAGTTATGATTGTATGTTGCATTTGAATTCCAAAATTGATTGTAAAAAAAAATGGTTTCTGTTTAGCTGTTAGGGTATATATATTTAATAAAAAATATGTATTATAAATGCTGAAAGATGCAGTGAAGTCTCGAAATCTGACGGCCAAGTCACTGCTTATTGGAAAATGTAACCCTCGTGCGTCCTGATTCTGGGAGGCCAAATGAGAAAAGGTGAATGGAGATGAAGGGAGGGGGGGTGTAAAAAGGGCAGGAAATGGTATTTGAGGTGCCTGGCTTAAGAATAGGGAACATACAGTAAGGTCTCGAAATCTGACGGCCAAGTCACAGTTTATCGGAAAATGTAACCCTCGTGCGTCCTGATTCTGGGGGTCCAAATGAGAAAAAGTGAATGGAGATGAAGGGAGGGGGGGTGTAAAAAGGGCAGGAAATGGTAATTGAGGTTCCTGGCTTAAGAATAGGGAACATACAGTAAGGTCTCGAAATCTGACGGCCAAGTCACAGCTTATCGGAAAATGTAACCCTAGTGCGTCCTGATTCTGGGGGTCCAAATGAGAAAAAGTGAATGGAGATGAGGGGGGGGGTGTAAAAAGGGCAGGAAATGGTAATTGAGGTTCCTGGCTTAAGAATAGGGAACATACAGTAAGGTCTCGAAATCTGACGGCCAAGTCACAGCTTATCGGAAAATGTAACCCTAGTGCGTCCTAATTCTGGGGGTCCAAATGAGAAAAAGTGAATGGAGATGAAGGGGGGGGGGGGTGTAAAAAGGGCAGGAAATGGTAATTGAGGTTCCTGGCTTAAGAATAGGGAACATACAGTAAGGTCTCGAAATCTGACGGCCAAGTCACAGCTTATCGGAAAATGTAACCTTAGTGCGTCCTGATTCTGGGGGTCCAAATGAGAAAAAGTGAATGGAGATGAAGGGAGGGGGGGTGTAAAAAGGGCAGGAAATGGTAATTGAGGTGCCTGGTTTAAGAATAGGGAACATACAGCCATAACGAACAGAACAACCGCATGTGCATGTATAGCCTTATCTATATTGGAAAATGTATGTGTGTAAGAGAGAATCAACAGCTGATACAATGGACTCATACTATAATGAAAGTAAGTCATTGATTTCCAGAATATGTGTAATTTATTAATGCTGAAATTCTGACAACTGACGTTTCAGCATTAAGGATAGTTTACGCCATTTACGCGATACAATGGACTCATACTATAATGAAAGCAAGTCATTGATTTCCAGAATATGTGTAATTTATTAATGCTGAAATTCTGACAACTGACATTTCAGCATTAAGGATAGTTTACGCCATTTACGCAAGCATTCTTCTTCTCCTCTTTGGGCTTGCCGTTTAACCATCAAACAAACGCCATGGGAACATCGCCCCCTGGAGTTACAAATTCCGATGGGTAACAGATTTCGGTACAACACCGGTTCGGTTCGGAGGTGTAAAAAGCAAAACAAATTGTGCGAGCAGCAGCATTCGTGAGGGAGGGGCAGAGACAGAGAGAGCGAGAGAGTTATGATAAACGTGTATGCGTCGCCAGGCTCTGCTTTTTATCCATAGATTTATCAGATTAAATTTTTTATTATATATAGCAGGTGTGTCAAAAGTGTGCCCCGGAGGCCATTTGCGGCCCACAGCTAATGTTTTAAAGGCCCACGGCACATTCTAAAAATACTATTAAAATAAACAAAAACATAACAAACGTGAAATAAAAAAGGTTAAATGTAATTTAGAAAAAGTTGCAATGTTGACTAATAAAACAAAGCTGGGTTTTTTTCTCTTTCAAACTGTCATTGCTCAAAACATAATATTGAATCAAAATCAATGTTATTATGAATTATTGACCTATCCAAGGTTCCGATTACTTCACATCAAATATTCCACTAAGAAAAATATTTTTGGTGGAAGATTTTGCAAATTTGGTGCATAAATAACCCAAAAATTTATATTTTGTTGTTTTCTTACTGTACCAAAAATGAACCGAACCGTGACCTCTAAACCGAGGTACGTACCGAACCGAAATTTTTGTGTACCGTTACACCCCTAATATATATATATATATATATATATATATATATATGTATATATAAATAATCCGTTCATGAATGTGTATGTCCGTTCGGCCACCGTGTTCAATGGAGAAGACTGATCTACAAAATGTGCAGGCGGCATACCCCTTCCCCTTCGAGCTATCCTGGATGAACTGAAATTATTTTTTCCAATCATTTTGGAACTTGCAAGCGTACTTCTTCTTACTCCTCGTCGCCATGTCTCTTCTTCGTTCTTCTGCTTCGTCTCTGTTATGTTTTTGGACATTACTACTTGCCGTAGTTTTGAAGCAATGCATGATGGGAATCCGGATGTTGTGTGTCAGTGTATTAACGTGCCGGCTGGAAAAAACACGCGCTGAGAAATAGCTCTGTGCCTGCCTACTTTATGGGTTATAGACCTGTGGATAACGGAGACATATATAATAGTCTTCATTTCAGGTGAGTGAGGACGCTAAAGGCAGTGCCTTTAAGGCACACCCCCAATATTATTGTCCGGGTGGAAATCTGGAGAAATTCGGTAGAATGGTTGCCCCGGGAGATTTTCGGGAGGGGCACTGAAATTCGGGAGTCTCCCGGGAAAATCGGAGGGTTGGCAAGTATGGTGTACTGTGGACTGTGTGTGACACCCTGTTCTTTTTGTTTCTATCAAAAAAAGGTATGTCTGTTATGAGTTTTTTGGCATAGTTTATTGTAGAAAAATATAAAATGGGTTGATGTGAGTGGGAACAATGAGGTAAATTGCTGTACATATTAAAGACCCTTTTTCTTAATATATATTTTTGTTATTTGCTGATGTGTATATTTTATATACTGTTTTTTATTTAATTAATTTATTTGAGACTATTTTATGCTTTATTTCCCTTTTATTATTATTATTATTATTATTCAATGTTTATCAATCAATCAATGTTTATTTATATAGCCCTAAATCACAAGTGTCTCAAAGGGCTGCACAAGCCACAACGACATCCTCGGTTCAGATCCCCCATAAGGGCAAGGAAAAACTCACAACCCAGTGGGATGTCAAAGAGAATGACTATGAGAAACCTTGGAGAGGACCGCAGATGTGGGTGTGGTTTTGTAAAACAACTTACGAGTACTGTAATGTAAAACCATTGTGTTTAATGTGTAAAAAACTGAAAAGATATGTTAGAGTAGGGCTGGGCGATATGGCCTTTTATTAATATCTCAATATTTTTAAGCCATGTCGCGATACACGATATATATCGCGATATTTTGCCTTAGCCTTGAATTAACACTTGATGCATATAATCACACCAGTATGATGATTCTATGTGTCTACATTAAAGCATTCTTGTCCATACTGCATTAACATATGCTCATTTTAAACTTTCATGCAGAGAGGGAAATCACAACTAAGTCAATTGACCAAAACTGTATGTTTTAAACAGTTATTAAGCAGTGGCACAAACATTCATGTCATTTCAAAACAGAAAGTGCAAGATTGTCAGAGACATTTTAAAACAAGCTGTGAGTGCACTTTTGTGCATGATGTCACTAAGATGACATATCAAAACCACACTAAATTAAAGTGCACTTTTTGTACAGAACGCCACTACAATAGTTTAAAACAAAGTGCACTTTTGTGCATGTTACACAAGATATTTTAATAACTGTCAAATAAAAATGAGCTGCATAATAGGAAATCAAATCGCTATGTGGTAGGTTACTGCGGACGTTATCTCCTTCTGTTGTTGACTATTTTTTTCATACAGTGTTGATGTGGAAATGGTTGCCTCAGCATTTTGTTGGTGTGGCACCAAACGGATGCCACACGATGCTACATATTAGCAGTATTGCTACTTTTTGTAGCAACGCTTTTGCCCCACACTTGACAAATTACGGTTGTCTGTTCGACATATTCCCACTTGAAGCCAAACCACCGCCAGAGGATGGACCCCGTGCTGTTTTTCTTGGGAATTAATTCTTCCTTCATTTGTTACCAGATTCGCACCTTCTTTCTCTCGTATTACCACTCGCACCACAGCTAACGTTACCCATGCCGCTACCTCTCTGCTCCGAGAGGGTGTATACGTATGTAAGAAGGTGTGCTTGCTGTCTGTGAGAAGGAGAGACAAGAGTGAAAAAAGCCTACAGTGTAATGCCTGCAGCTAAAAGCTACTGCATGAGAACGTATACTCGAATATCACGATAGTCATTTTCTATATCGCACAGAGACAAACCCAGCCCTAGTTTCCATCCATTTCCTGTCTGTCTATTAGTAAACTACATTGGTTTTGTAAAACAACTTGTAAGTACTGTAATGTAAAATTATTGTGTTTAATGTGTAAAAAACTGAAAAGATACGTTACAGTGAATGAAAGAAGGAAAAATTGTAACAAGTTTTGTTGCACCAGGACAGACAACGCCATCAAAAACCACTGGAACTCCACCATGAGGAGGAAAGTGGAGCACGAGGGCTACCTGCAAGATGGCTGCCCTAAGACTTTCACTTCCTCGTACAGCGGCAGGAAGAGGCGCCATTACTCGCCGTGCCCCCCGCCGACGGTGCAGCGTTGCGACCTTAGCCCACCGCCTCCTTTGGCGTAACCAAACACGGTCGGTCTTCTTTCTACGGTCTTCTATTAGGTCTCACTTGTTGCCTCAACTTATTGATGCTTGTCTGTGTCCTAGATGGCAGGATGTCATTTTGATGGGCGTCCCCTGATGGACAGTTTTAATTTCATCCCTGTGAGTTTTCATTTTTGCGTTTAACCGTGTGATCTTTAACTCCACACTTGAAATCAAACCTGTTGTTTCCACCTAGCATCCAATACCAGATTTGCCGGAGTACACCTTTTGTAGCTAACTGTTTGTTTTGTCTCCACTCCTTGAACGATTGGCTCCTCATGTCCATTATCACGCGTGTTCTCAAGCATCGTAACGCCTCCTGTCCTCTCAGGGCTCAGAGCAGTACTCGGCCTGGTCCGACAAAGCGTCTGATGACACGCTCAGCTTGGAGGAGCATGTGGACAACATCTTCTGGGCCAAGGCGCAGAACCGCAGAGGAGCTTCCTCCCAAATGTCCATGTCCCCCAGCAAGTTTTTGGCTGTGGAGGCCAGCACGGTGCTGTCCAGCGTGCACACCATTCCAATTTTGGGTGAGACCATAGAACTCATTCCTCTTCATCATATTATCTTCATTAGATTGCACACAATGGACTGAAGCCAGGTTGGACCTCTCGGAGATGATGTCGAGGCAAGACCAGCCTGCCTTTGCCATGCTCCTTCAAGAGAGTTGCTTGGGAAATGCGCCGCCTTCCTGCGCCAAGTCCTGCACTCCAGTTTCCGCCAAGATGTCCATAGCAACAAGGAGTTATTAGTTGAAATTGGTTTAATCCTTCCTACTATAATTTGTTTTTGACATTGCGTTAAAACACAACATAATTGGTCTTAATGTCATTCGCACAAACGTGGTAGTCCGAAGAAGGCAATGAGAGAGGAGATAACCGCAAGACAACTCCTCAGTAAGGAAAGTACCGATTGGCTGTCAAAGAAGTTGCCATATGACGTCACTGCAACGGACGCTGTGGAAGTGATACAAAAGTACATTTAAAACATGCTAATTATGATTAGAACACAAATGAACTATCTTCTCTTGATTCTTAGTTTGTGTTCTTTTTCTGTATTATTAAATGCTAATGTATCTACTCAAATACTGGAGGGCTGTGAAATGCACCAATAAACTGAATTAATTGACTGGCTCATTAACAAACGATTGGGATGTTGCAGTGATTTATTTTAGCGTGACATCAAAAATTACATCTCGCTTTTTAATAGGGTTGCACCGCACTGTTTGCGGTGGCGACTTGTCCAGGGTGTACCCCGCCTACAGCCCGAATGCAGCTGAGATAGGCTCCAGCACCCCCCGCGACCCCGAAAGGGACAAGCGGTAGAAAATGGATGGATGGATGGGCCCCTTTAAGTGAACGATGAGAACCGATTCACATTTGTGAGCTATTAGTTTGGGAGCTGTTCTTTATGCACATGCAGGTACAGCATAGGCATTGCCCATCTGACTGGCAACTGAAGTATTGGAACTAATATTTGTTTTATAGAAAATATGTATATATAAATAGTTTTTCTATGAGTTTTTTTTATTTATACAGTCTGAATGCTTATGTATATAGTATAATATTGAAACAACACATTCAGAACATTCGTTCTCAGGACTGGACTGTGCACCTTACCTCCTTTTGCACGATTTTTCTTTTTCTTTCCTTCCTATGTTTTTGCATATTTGTAGATTGTCACACTGATACTGGAGTTGCTTTTAATCTCATTGTACCTGTGTATAGTGAAAATAAAATACATTCTATTCTATGGTTCACTTTTCTGATATGTACAGTCATTCAAACATATATACATCAACATACACATTTAAACGTCCTAATTTTTTATTCCAGTTGTATTATTACTTTTTATATCCATTCATCTATCTTCTTCCGCTTATCCGAGGTCAGGTCGCGGGGGCAGCAGCCTAAGCAGGGAAGCCCACACTTTTCTCTCCCCAGCCACTTGGTCCAGCTCTTCCCGGGGGATCCCGAGGCGTTCCCAGGTCAGCCGTGAGACATAGTCTACCCAACGTGTCCTGGGTCTTCCCCGTGGCCTCCAACCGGTCGGACGTGCCCTAAACACCTCCCTAGGGAGGCGTTCGAGTGGCATCCTGACCAGATGCCCGAACCTCCTCATCTGGCTCCTCTCGATGTGGAGGAGCAGTGGCTTTACTTTGAGCTCCCCCCGGATGACAGAGCTTCTCACCCTATCTCTAAGGGAGAGCCCCGCCACCTGGCGGAGGAAACTCATTTCGGCCGCTTGTACCCGTGATATCTTGTCCTTTCGGTCATAACCCAAAGCTCATGACCATAGGTGAGGATGGGAACGTAGATCGACCGGTAAATTGAGAGCTTTGCCTTCCGGCTCATAGCTCCTTCTTCACCACAACGGATCGATACAGCGTCCGCATTACTGAGACGCCGCATCGATCCGCCTTTTTATATCAATAAGTACATTTTATTTTTACTTAATTGCATATATTTGTTCACTATTGTTAAATGATTCTGTGCTACAACGTTTTATTAGGTGAGGAAAAATTCTAAATAGCGATGCCATGTCAAAGCATGGTTATGTTTAACACCTTTTTTACGTCACGACTCTGGAGACCGATGAGCGTTGTCAGCAGGTTTATTGACATTCAAAAGGGTGAAACTAAAAAGACAAACAATACAGTCAATATATACATATGTTATGCAAATGTATTTATATATATGCTGTAATGCTACCTTACAAGGCATGAGAAGGTAAACAAAAGTGAATTTGTACTACGACGACATCGCAAATTATAGCTAATGAGCATGACAAAGATCTCATTATACATCAAAAATCGTAAATTTAGCTCGAAATATTTTAGACAAAAACCAAGTTTCAAAGTTCAACTTATGATACATACCGGCGATGCAACCTTAAACAAAATATATATATATGCAGTATTTATTCGAAAATAACCACCATGAAGTACGTACTGGCACCGTAGATTTATCTGCTTGGCTGATGCAACTTTCGGTCAATAAAGTTTGATTCAAAATACACACTTCTCAAAGATGTAGTAACTGCCCTGACCACATGATGACGACAAATACACATGTAGTAATGTTAATTAAATGACAAGCAATAAGCACAACACACTTCAACAACAAGAGTTTACAACTTTTAGTTGTAACAGAACAATGGCACTACTTTGTGGGTTTGCAACCAAAAAAAACAACAGAATTATATACGATATTGTGAATACATTTATTTAGACTTAGACTTCCTTTTTATTGTCATTCAAATTTGAACTTTACAGTACAGATAAGAATGACATTTCGTTGCATTAGCTCATGGTAGTGCAGGATAAAAAAGCAATAAGGTGCATATATAAATAAATAAATAGATTACTGTACAGATAAATATATTGCACTTTTTCATATGCATCTACCTTTATGGATGTATGTTATATTGTCTTTTATTCCAGCGAGTTAATCCATTTTGGGGGGAATTGAAGGGATAATTATGATGCGTTCAAGAGTCTTACGGCCTGATGGCAGAATAGCCGCTACAGAACCTGGAGGTTCTGCTTCGATTCTGCTTTCTGGTGCTTTCCGCAATTTGTGTAATATTTGCGTGAATATACATTACTCTGACCCACATCTTGTCTTATGACTGCTATCAATTGTGTCCTTGATAAAAAAAAAAGTAAAATACAATTTATAATGACGGGTTTTTGAACGGCTCCTAAAGATCCGCCTCCATTCAATTGAATGTAATTACTTTGGTCGAGTTCTCAGCCGTTGTACCGAAATCTGTTACCCATCGGAATTTGTAACTCCAGGGGGCGATGTTCCCATGGCGTTTGTTTGATGGTTAAACGGCAAGCCCAAAGAGGAGGAGAAGAAGAACGCTTGCGTAAATGGCGTAAACTATCCTTAATGCTGAAACGTCAGTTGTCAGAATTTCAGCATTAATAATAACAATGGACTCATACTATAATGAAAGTAAGTCATTGATTTCCAGAATATGTGTAATTTATTAATGCTGAAATTCTGACAACTGACGTTTCAGCATTAAGGACAGTTTACGCCATTTACGCAAGCGTTCTTCTTCTCCTCCTCTTTGGGCTTGCCGTTTAACCATCAAACAAACGCAATGGGTACATCGCCCCCTGGAGTTACGAATTCCGGGGTAACAGATTTCGGTACAACACCGTTTCGACAATGATTAATGAGGAAATGGGCGCGTCTGTGTTTATATGTGGGCTCTCTGACAAGTGACCCAGTTCTGCCAGGAATTTTCTAAAAAACAGATAGTAGCATTCCTTGTAAAAAAAAAAAAAATTTTAAATTAAAGAAAAAAAACGCAGAGAGTAATGGAACGTTGGAGGGGCAGAGTTGCTCTCGTCACCGGAGCCTCGGTTGGAATCGGGGCGGCCATTGCTAAAGAGTTGGTCAAATTCGGTATGACAGTGGTGGGCTGTGCGAGGGACTTTGAGAAATTAAAGGTTGGTACGAACGTCTTTTCTTTACAACTCTCAAATTATTATGCCAAAAGATATTTGGTAGTATATGTGTCGCTTTTAATAGATAATGAAGTTGTAAAAGAAACTATTTGAGTGATTATTTGCAAACATAAGCAAACAAAACAAGAAAACAAGAACACCACCAAGGTGGTGTTCTTGTTTTAATTGTTGCTTAAAAAACATTTTCTGTGAGGAAGCTGAATAGAATATAATAGAAAGTACTTTATTGATCCCTGGGGGAAATGCAGCACCACAATTCGCTCACAATAGACCATAAACACTTAGGTATGTTTACACGTGAGTTGCAAAGAGCACCTTTAAGTTGTTGACCTTCCAATTTCAATGGTAAAAATACTGCAGTACTGAAAATTATGTTTACTGCGTTTAAAAGGCTTACTTGCATTATTATATTTTATAATTACATGTGTGCATCATTTGGCCACAGTTAATGTACATTTTTCAACTATTCAACAATATCATTGTTAAGTGCTTACAATTTTCTGTAGAGGGACAATTGTCTGCTCTAACGATCTGCACTAGGACATGGGCATTAAGTTAAAAAGGCATTAAAAAGCCTTAGATTTGATTTGTGGATACCTGCATAAACCCTGGGTGGTTGGCTAAATTAATGCTTTGGTTTAGTTCAGTTTAATCATTAATAGCACATTTAAAACCAGCTTTGGCCAAATTGCAGTACAGACACAAGATACAATTTAAAATAATAGTGCAAAGCAGTGTGGAGCCCGACTTAAACAAGTTGAAAAACGTATTCGGGTGTTACCATTTAGTGGTCAATTGTACGGAATATGTACTGCACTGTGCAATCTACTAATGAAAGTTTCAATCAATCAAAGTGTCACATGTACATTTTAACACAGCAGGATGAATAAAATACTACCATTGCAAGTATACCTTAAATAAGTGCAAAAATATATTATACTCTATCTCTCTCTATGTCCACTACTTGCTGTACATATCCTACCAAGTCAGACCTACACTGTTTCAATGTCCATTTCTCTGATGATACAATTGTTGATGACTGAAGTGATGATAACAACCAAGCCTAACACACCCCCACCCCCTCCACATCCCACACCCCGGATTGTAAATAATGTAAATAATTCAATGTATATACTCTGATGATGATTATCTTGTGTGATGACTGTATTTTGATGATAGTATATATCTGATAGTATATATCTGTATCATGAATCAATTTAAGTAGACCCCCGACTTAAACAAGTTGAAAAACCTATTCGGGTGTTACCATTTAGTGGTCAATTGTACGGAATATGTACTTCACTGTGCAATCTACTAATAAAAGTCTCAATCAATCAATCAAATACATAAAAAATACTAATATGTAATAAATAAATAAAATGTATAAAACAAGAACAAAACAACCAAGAATATTCTGCCTAAATGGATTTGATTTGGAAGATATATTTTCATATTTTTTAATTTTCAAAACCAATGCAATAGACAGTATTGATTGAATGTCAGCTTTGTATTTTTAGTGCATGTCAACTATTCAACTTGTTCTTGTTAGATTAAACCTGTTAGCTCTTTTATTCAACTGTTTAAAATGTTTTTTAAGTGATATTATTTTTAGAAAAAATTATCTGTGGGCTGGAGTTTGGAGACCCCTGTGTTGGTAGTAACAGTTCAAAGTTTAACAGTCAATCATAATTTGACGAATGCTCACTTGCTCGAGCCACCAAAGACACTTTCCTCAATACTGGCCATATTTTTCAACCAGTCATGCTCAAATTTCAGTCTTATAAAGGCACGTACCAACACACCTAAACACCCTAAGGCAGGGCTATTCAACTACATAATGAAGAGAGTAGCAGTTTCAAGAGCCCAAGGTCTCAGGGCCCGGACATCAACATTTGGATGTTACTTATAAAGTGCCTCCGCAGGTTATATTCCTTTCCGACTGCGTTTACTTATTTACAAAGTAACCCCATCAGCTTTTAGACTGCACTGTCAATAAATTCATTATTCTGCCCTCGCTACTCGTTTCCAGCGTGCGCAGCTAGACAGATCGTTAGCAAGTTTAGTTGATGATTGACGTTCCTTCTTTTGAATTATTTTTCTTCCTCAGTCTTTACATGTCTTCCTTTATCTAAGTTTGTAAGACTGATAATATAAACATTACAAAAGTATGACGTCCTTTGTGTATGTTACATAAAGAAAATAGAAGGGTTAGTGTTAACTAGGGGTGTAACGGTACATGTATTTGTATTGAACCGTTTCGGTACGGCGGTTTCGGTTCGGTTCGGAGGTGTACCGAACGAGTTTCCACACGAACATATTAAGTAGCCGCCTAAGCTATAGTCTTAACAAGCTGCTCCGCTTCGTTCTGCCTGTCTCTGTCAGTACTCTACACAGCACCCAGCATTGTCCCACCCACACAACCATCTGATTGGTTACACACAAAGCGGTCACAGCCAATCAGCAGTCCGTATTCAGAGCGCATGGAGTCAGTGCGCCAGCGTCGTCATGAGCATGTAGGTGTTTAGCAGGTAAGCATCAGACAGCGGACTCTCCCCAAATGATAATAAACACCTCCCAGTCAACTACTAGTAACATCACTATGAGCCGTTGACGTTCTAGAAACGTAAACGGCAGCTCAGCTCGCTCGCAGTCCTGGCTTGAGGTGAAGGCTAATTAGCTTTTAGCGTAACGTTAGCTCATTTTGCGGTGTGTGTGTGTGTGTTACGGACAGCAAAGCCCTGTCTGTCTGTTATTTCACTTGACCTTTTTCTGTGTTGATTGAGCTGTGTTGAAGCAGCAAAAAAGGACATTATGTTAAATGAAGAGTTTATGTCTCTGATATAATAATGTAACTGCATCATAAAGCCTACATGAACTCCATGGTGTTCAGGGATGAACAGTCTCTCCTATTGGTATTGTACTATTTTTTTCAGCTATAGTTACATTAATCATTAGTAATGGAGCAGCCTAGTTTTGAATGGCAGGGTCCCTGCTATCACATGTTGATAAAAAATATAACATTTACATAATAAAAATCAACTACAGGCTTCCCAAATGCTGTAATAAATTAAGCATGATGAGTTAACTTGAAACTGTTTAATGTTGCACTTTTTATATGTAGAAGAAAAGTTTTGTCATTTTATTTAATCTGAGCAACAACTTGAGGCAGTTTAATGTTGATTAACGTGGGCAGAATTATTACTGTTCCCAATGTTAAAAGGATAAAGCCATTGTTTACAAATTTGGTAAATAAATAACAAAAAAATTTATATTTTGATGTTTTCTTACTGTACCGAAAATGAACCGAACCGTGACCTCTAAACCGAAGTACGTACCGAACCGAAATTGTTGTGTACTGTTACACCCCTAGTGTTAACACACACAGCAAACATAGCACACAAGTGGTTCTAACACAATTAAACCCAAGGTGTGTTTAATTACTTAACCAGTACATGTATTTAACCAGTTTTGATCGCCAGAGTTAAACAGCCAAAAAAACACTAACAGGAATACAAAATACATCAAAGTCAGCAATTTCTTTACATTCATACTTTGCTGTCCAGTCGCTGTTAAAGTTCGATTTTCTCGATTTATTTAGATTTTTTTTTTTAGGGTCCCTAGTGCCATCTTCTTCTACTCACCCACTGCTGCTTCATTGTGACACATATCCTTTGCTGTTGCAACCCTAGCTTGAATGGTTTCATCAAACCTCTCTGGGTGATGTTTGGCGGGCCGGATGTTGATTAGACCTGCCCTAAGGTGTTTCGTAGACCGCATTGAGCTGTGTGAGACATTTTGGGTCAATCCAATTCACGTTGTGTATTTGTCAGGGACATATCTTCCCCTCTCTGACATCTAGCCTGTTTCTCAAACAGGCCGTGGCAGCCGAGTGTCGCAGTGAAGGCCACAGTGGCGTTCTGGTGCCGTTCAAGTGCGACCTGACCAGCGAGGAGGAAATTGCTTCCATGTTCTCGGCTATCAAAGCCCAGCATGAGGGCGTGGACGTGTGCATCAACAACGCAGGCGTAGTTCATGCTGAACCCCTGCTGAGTGGCAGAACCACAGGCTGGAAGAACATGTTGGACGTAGGTTCAAACCAGGACCCAAAGGATGGTGTGATTTGTGACTGATGATAGTGTATCTGCAGGTGAACGTCCTCGCCTTGTCCATTTGCACACAAGAGGCTTATCAGTCCATGAAGGACAGAAATGTTGACGACGGGCATATTATCAACATAAACGGGTACTCGCATGCTCCAACAATGAACCTTCAAAACTTATGTTTCCAGGACATTGTTTTTAAAAATGTATAAGATATTTTATAAAAATGTTGTTGTTTTTTCCTTTTATTGAAATTATTTAAAAAATGTATTATTTACTTGGTTACTTTTTGTTATATATCAGTACAGTTAAGATGGATAGATACAAAATATTTTCCCTTTGATTTTAATATTTTTTCCAAATTTAATTGTACCGTATCTTTCGTAGTATAAGTCGCTCCGGCCAAAAATGCATAATAAAGAAGGAAAAAAAAACATATAAGTCGCACTGGAGTATAAGTCGCATTTTTTGGGGGAAATTTATTTGATAAAACCCAACACCAAGAATAGACATTTGAAAGGCAATTTAAAATAAAGAATAGTGAACAACAGGCTAAATAAGTGTACGTTATATGACGCATAAATAACCAACTGAGAATGTGTCTGGTATGTTAACTTAACATATTATGGTAAGAGTCATTCAAATAACTATAACATATAGAACATGCTATACGTTTACCAAACAATCTATCACTCCTAATCGTGAAATCCCATGAAATCTTATACGTCTAGTCTCTTATGTGAATGAGCTAAATAATATTATTTGATATTTTACGGTAATGTGTTAATAATTTCACACAAGTCGCTCCTGAGTGTAAGTCGCACCCCCGGCCAAACTATGAAAAAAACTTCGACTTATACTCCGAAAAATACGGTACTTAAAAAATATATTATTTACTTGGTTACTTTTTGTTAAATATCAGTATTGTTAAGATGGATAGATAAAAAATGTTTTCCCTTTGATTTGAATATTTTTTCCAAATTCAATTGTACTGTAAATAGAAAGGTATAATTAAATATAATATATTTTTAATAATGTATTCAGAAAAAAATATATAAAACTTTATTAAACATTTTATTGAACGTTAATTCACTCCTTTGACGTGACGTGCGGTTGTCTGTGTGTTTTGTAAGTAATACTGTTTTTATTCATTGTTGTCATGTGTGTGTTGCAGCATGTCCGGTCATCATATTCTCGGCAATCCCGATTTGCACTTCTACTGCGCCACCAAGTTTGCAGTGACGGCGCTGACGGAGGCTCTGAGGCGTGAGCTGCGCGAGGCCAAATCCCACATCCGTACCTCGGTAGGACGCAGTAACCCACACTTTTTTGTCCGCCGTTGTTCCCCTGTATCTTTGCAACGGGTCACATGACTAAACTCGCGCTGGCAAACACTTATGGGTTAGGTAGGAATACAGTGCATCCGAAAAGTATTCACAGCTCCTCACTTTCCCCACATTTTGTTATGTTACAGCCTTATTCCAAAATGCAATAAATAAATGTTTGTCCTCAAAATTGTACACACAATACCCCATAATGACAATGTAAAAAAAAAAAATACTTAAATAGCAAATTTATTTAAAAAAAAATTTAAAAATCACATGTACAAAGGTTTTCACAGTCTTTGCGCAAAACTTTGTTGATGCACCTTTGGCAGCATTTACAGCCTTTAGTCTTTTTTAATACGATGCCACAAGCTTGGCCCACCTATCTTTGGGCAGTTTAGCCCATTTCTCTTAGCAGCACCTCTCAAGCTCCATCAGATTGGATGGGAAGTGTTGATTTCCGTCCAGGATGTCTCTGTACATTGCTGCATTCATCTTTGTCTAGTCAGGGAGGTGACCAAGAACCCGATGGTCACTCTGTCAGAAAAGAGCCTTGTAGAAAAACAACCATCTCTGCAACAATCCACCAATCAGGCCTGTATGGTATAGGGACCAGACGGAAGACATTTCTTAATAAAAAAGTTATCCAAAATGCACCTGAAAGACTCTCAGACCATGAAAAACAAAATGATCTTGTCTGAAACCAGGCACCGCTCATCACCAGGCCAATACCATCCCTACAGTGACGCATGATGGTGGCAGTATCATGCTCTGGGGATGTTTTTAGCGCCAGGAACTGGAAGACTATAGTTAGGATAGAGGGAATATGAATGCAGCAATGTACCGAGACATCCTGGATGAAAACCAACGCTTGCCATCCAATCTGATGGAGCTTGAGAGGTTCTTCAAAGAGGAATGGGCAAAACTGCCCAAAGATAGATGTGCCAAGTTTATGGCATTGTATTCAAAAAGACTTAAGGCTGTAATTGCTGCCAAAGGTGCATCAACAAAGCATTGCGCAAAGGCTGTAAATACGTAGGTACATGTGATTTTTTAGTTTTTTATATTTAATTAATTTGCAAAGTAAAAAAACACATTGCCATTATGGGGTATTGTATGTAGAATTTTGAGGACAAAATAAATGTAATCCATTTTGGAATAAGTTTGCAACACAACAAAATGTGAGAAAAGTGAATACTTTCTGGATGCACTCTAAATGTCCCAATAGTGCTGATCTTACAGAATGTACTTTCTTAATTACTTGCATGAACGTATTGTGGAGTGAGAGACTTGATGGATTCTTTTAGGTCTTTCTATTAATTTATATCACAATGAAGACTCTGATATTGAAGATAGTATTTTTTATGAAAAAAACTGTTATTTCTTTAAAACGTGCGCACGAGGCAATTCACTTGTGGTGTTTGCCCATTGGAAGAAAGAAAAATCAAATGTTTGCAGAGTCAGCATCATTCAGTGAATATAAGGCATTCCTTGGCTTTGCAGTGCATTTCCCCTGGCCGTGTCGACACTGAATTTGTTCTTCGCCTCTACAGTGGCGACACTGAAAAAATATCCGGCAAATACAAGGTACCGCTACCGTAATTGTGATAGGAATTATTATTATCAAGACAGTTCGACGCAATCCTCCCTGCTCTTTCAGCCGCTGGACACCAAAGATGTTGCTGATGCTGTCACCTACGTCCTCAGTGCCCCTCCGCATGTGCAGGTGTGCCTGTGTGTCTCCTCCGTACATGTGTGTGTGTTTGTTGTACCGTGTGTGTTCAACCCTTGCTCCTGCACAGGTGAATATGTCAGCCATTAAAGCAGATATATCTGTTCTTTTTTTTTGCTAGGTTGGTGATGTTCAGATGAGACCCGTGGAGCAGACATAGTAAAAAGCAATTCTAAAACGAATGTTGCTAACGCTCTCTTATTATGCGTTCTTTTCTTGCTATCTTTTGGAAAGGATGATTGCACTCTGAAAGGTACACGTTGTCATTGTTAATCATCTACAATACATTTGGTACAGCATAAAATGTACAATTATACAAAGAAAGAATAAGCAATAAAACGATCAGTGGTGTCAGCACATAATGTTGCCTTCAATGTCTGTAGTTCTCTCTGTGACATTTCAATCAGTTTTTCAATAAGAACTCAATACATCTTTGATTTAGATGAAGCACTTCCCTCTCCTGACGCTGTACAGGAAAGGCCACATTGCATATATTTTATGTATGGAGACTTTATGAGGCCTCATTGTTAAAAAGATTGTCTCTTACTGGACTTTGAACTGAACTGAATTAAGTTCCTATAGAGTTTACCTGGTCAATGACCATAAAGTTATCTCCTAATACTGAAAGTTGTATGCTTTAATTTTGTTGGCGTGCACTGTAAGCCTTTCTCGACGTCTAAATTCTAAATGTACCTACGTGTGCATGGGGTAAGTGTACTCTTTACAGGTGTTGTTCTACGCCACTGCAGGGATTGCAGACATTTATTTGAAGGTCTGTTTTGAAGGAGGCCTTATTTAAACAAATGATTCAGTCATATTGTACCATAAGTGTATACATTTAGAAGGTATCTCCTATTAATGCGTACTATACACAATGTTTTTTTTTGTTTACTCTCAAAGTGCAATATTTCCTACTTTCCTATAGCAGTCGAGAACGCGCCTTCAGTTTTCCAACCAGGTATGAGCACGACATGTATTTTAGGTTGCATTTCATAGATAAATGTTTGCTTTTTCAATCTGGTTCTTGTAGGTTTAAAGGGGCAACTAACTAAGGTGAAAGGTTTATAAGAGAAAATATTTAAAAAGGTTTTTGGTGAGATTTGAACTTTTTGAATGTGATTGTCTCAATTTTAATATCAACTTGCCAGGGGACTGGAGATGGGAAATTGCCATTGGCTATAATCTCACATATTTACATGTGAAATGTTCATTAATATGTATTGTTGCTTTTAAAGTAAACTAAATCTTAAAGGAAATCAGCTAACTTAACTATAGGCCAAATAATTGTATTTAACGCATATCGAAGTTCGAGTTTCACCATGCACTACTGCAATGACCCTAAATGTCCACGAGATGTCACTGAAGCTAACAACCTTTTCTGCTTGTAGTTAAATTGGCTTTTTGCAACTTGCTCAGTTACATTTTTTTCCCCAACATGTTTTCTTTTACTATTTTTCACAATTCCTAATTACAAAATGTTGTTTCCTCAAAATTGTCTCCACCTTTTGCATGCTATTGATGAAATTATATATTTATTTCTATATATGGATGCCAAAATAAATCAGTCAAATATTAACCGTCGGACAGATAATTGTATTTGATGCGATATCAGAGTACAGTATGTACAGTATACCTAGGGTTAAAGTCCCCTACAAATTCCGGCATGCTCCACTGTAAAGTTAAAGTACCAATGATTGACACACACACACACATACACACACACTAGGTATGGCGAAATGTGTCCTCTGCATTTGACCCATCCCCTTGTTCACCCCCTGGGTGATGAGGGGAGCAGTGGATAGCAGCGGCGGCCAAGCCCGGGAATCATTTTTGGTGATTTAACCCCCAATTCCAACTCTTGATGCTGAGTGCCAAGCAGGGAGGTAATGGGTCCCATTTTTATAGTCTTTGGTATGACTCGGCCGGGGTTTGAACTCACAACCTACTGATCTCAGGGCGGACACTCTAACCACTAGGCCACTGAGTACGTAATGACCCTATGTGTGCGCGCGCGTGTGCGTGTATATGTATGTATATATACAGTATATCAGTCAAATATTAACTGTAGGACAGATAATTTGTATTTGATGCAATATCAGAGTACAGTATGTACAGTATACCTAGGGTAAAAGTCCCCTACAAATTCCTGCATGCTCCACTGTGTGTGTGTGTGTGTGTGTATATATATATACACACACACATATATATATGTATATATATATATATATATATATATATATATATATACATACACACACACAAATATATATATATATAAATATTATGTATATAGTGTATATATATACATATATATATATTTATGTATATATATATATATATATATATATATATATATATATATATATATATATATATATATATATATATATATATATATATATATATATATATATATATATGCCGTCCAGTCTCTTACAATATAAATAAAATAAAAACATGTTAAAAACATAAAATACTATCCAAAATATAACAAATGATAAGGGATACAAATTAAGTAATTTGTTTTAAAAAGTGGCCAAAAATATTAAATACACCTGTTAAGTAAAACCTCTGCCTGATTTTAATGAATACTTAGTCCTACTATACTACTGTATTTTAATTACGATCTGTATGGTGGTACTTGGAGAACCAAGTGTTTTCTGAGGTGGTACTTTGTGAAAAAAGTTTGAGAACCACTGCACTAGTGTTTTCCTATGTGCCCCAGGAGGATGTAAATTAGTTCAGTTCAATTCAGTTCAGTTCAGTTTCAGTTTATTTCGAACATCCATACGATACAATGTAATGCATCACACAATTCAAATTGTTTCGTTACAGCATGTCCAAAAAGGAGTAGGAAGAAGCGGAGCTTATTTAATCCTACCCCTTTTCATACCATAACAATTTTATCCAATTTCCTTGTTCTCTGTAACAGAACAGTGAACAAATAAATAATAGACCATCGTAAGCATACAAATAATAAATACATCAATAATCTTTGTCTCAATAAATGAAATAAAGGGTTCAAGATGTTCATCATAATTCTTGTTCTGTGTACTTTGTGAACAGTTGTAGTTTGAACAGTCTTTTAAACTGAATCATATTAGTACTTTGTTTGATTTCTTTGGTTAATCCGTTCCATAATTTAATTCCACATACTGATATACTAAAGGTGTACGAGCATACACATGTTTTAAATTAGATTTTCCTCTAAGGTTATACTTCTCTTCTTTTGTTGAGAAGAATTGTTGTACATTCTTGGGTAGCAGGTCATAGTTTGCTTTTCACATTATTTTAGCTGTTTGCAAATGCACCAAATCGTTGAATTTCAATAATTGTGATTTGATAAATAAAGGGTTTGTATGTTCTCTATATCCAACATTATGTATTATTCTAATTGATCTTTTTTGTAGCACAGTTAGTGAATGAAGTGCACATTTGTAGTTATTTCCCCATATTTCTAAACAATAACTCAGATATGGTAACACTAGCGAGCAGTAGAGAATATGAAGTGATTTTTGGTCGAGAACATGTTTTGCTTTATTCATTATTGATGTGTTTCTTGCTACTTTATGTTGTATATTTTTTACATGAGGTTTCCAGTTCATTTTATCATCTATTATTACATCCAAAAATGTTTTCTTTTACTCTTTCAATATTTACTCCATCTATCTGTATTTGTTTGACTTTCTCTTCTACTGTTACCAAATAGCATTATTTTAGTCTTACTGAGAGTCATAGATAGTCTGTTTTTGTCAAACTATCTTTTAAAATGTGTTAATTTCTTCTGTTATTTGTATTATCTTCCGTGTGTTTTCCCCTGAACTAAATGCTGTTGTATCATCTGCAAATAATACGAATTTTAAGTGTTTTGTAACTTTACAAATGTCATTTATATAGAGATTGAACGATTTTGGTCCGAGTATTGATCCCTGAGCTTTGCCACAAGATATTTTTAGCTCTGTAGAAGTATGTTCGCCTACCTTCACGTATTGCTTCCTACCCAGTTCAACATCAACCCTCTGATGACATACCGTTCTAGTTTGTTTATTAAGATGTTATGATTAGTTGTGTCAAGTGCTTTTGTTAAATCCATAAAAACTGCAGCAGCACATTTTTTACTATCTATTGTAGTTGTGATCTTTTCTGTTTTTTCGATTAATGCCATTGATGTTGAGATGTTGGCTCTGTATCCGTAGTGGTTCTCTGTGAGTGTTTTGTTGTTATTTATGAATTTGTCTACAGTTTTTCAATGATTTTAGAAATTGTGGAAGTAGAGAAACAGGTTTGTCGTCTGTAGTTAAGAATAACAAAGAACAGGCTTTTTTTGATTGATTGAGACTTTTATTAGTAGATTGCACAATACAGTACACATTCCGTACAATTGACCACTAAATGGTAACACCCAAATACATTTTTCAACTTGTTTAAGTCGGGGTCCACGTTAATCAATTCATGGTATAAATTAATACTATCAGCATACAAACCCCGTTTCCATATGAGTTGGGAAATTGTGTTAGGTGTAAATATAAACGGAATACAATGATTTGCAAATCCTTTTCAACCCATATTCAGTTGACTATGCTAGACAACATTTTTGATGTTCAAACTGACAAACATTTTTTTTTTTTTGCAAATAATCATTAACTTTAGAATTTGATGCCAGCAACACGTGACAAAGAAGTTGGGAAAGGTGGCAATAAATACTGATAAAGTTGAGGAATGCTCATCAAACACTTATTTGGAGCATCCCACAGGTGAACAGGCAAATTGGGAACAGGTGGGTGCCATGATTGGGTATAAAAGTAGATTCCATGAAATTCTCAGTCATTCACAAACAAGGATAGAACGAGGGTCACCATTTTGTCAACAAATGCGTGAACAAATTGTTGAACAGTTTAAGAAAAACCTTTCTCAACCAGCTATTGCAAGGAATTTAGGGATTTCACCATCTACGGTCCGTAATATCATCAAAGGGTTCAGAAAATCTGGAGAAATCACTGCACATAAGCAGCTAAGCCCGTGACCTTTGATCCCTCAGGCTGTACTGCATCAACAAGCGACATCAGTGTGTAAAGGATATCCCCACATAGGCCCAGGAACACTTCAGAAACCCACTGTCAGTAACTACAGTTGGTCGCTACATCTGTAAGTGCAAGTTAAAACTCTCCTATGCAAGGCGAAAAACGTTTATCAACAACACCCAGAAACGCCGTCGGCTTCACTGGGCCTGAGCTCATCTAAGATGGACTGATACAAAGTGGAAAAGTGTTCTGTGGTCTGACGAGTCCACATTTCAAATTGTTTTTGGAAACTGTGGACGTCGTGTCCTCCTGACCAAAGAGTAAAAGAACCATCCGGATTGTTATAGGCGCACAGTTGAAAAGCCAGCATGTGTGATGGTATGGGGGTGTATTAGTGCCCAAGACATGGGTAACTTACACATCTGTGAAGGCGCCATTAATGCTGAAAGGTACACACAGGTTTTGGAGCAACATATGTTGCCATCCAAGCAACGTTACCATGGACGCCCCTGCTTATTTCAGCAAGACAATGCCAAGCCACGTGTTACATCAACGTGGCTTCATAGTAAAAGAGTGCGGGTGCTAGACTGGCCTGCCTGTAGTCCAGACCTGTCTCCCATTGAAAATGTGTGGCGCATTATGAAGCCTAAAATACCACAACGGAGACCCTCGGACTGTTGAACAACTTAAGCTGTACATCAAGCAAGAATGGGAAAGAATTCCACCTCAGAAGCTTAAAAAATGTGTCTCCTCAGTTCCCAAACGTTTACGGAGTGTTGTTAAAAGGAAAGGCCATGTAACACAGTGGTGAACATGCCCTTTCCCAACTACTTTGGCACGTGTTGCAGCCATGAAATTCTAAGTTAATTATTATTTGCAAAAAATAAATAAAGTTTATGAGTTTGAACATCAAATATCTTGTCTTTGTAGTGCATTCAATTGAATATGGGTTGAAAAGGATTTGCAAATCATTGTATTCCGTTCATATTTACATCCAACACAATTTCCCAACTCATATGGAAACGGGGTTTGTAATACAGTCATCACACAAGTTAATCATCAGAGTATATACATTGAATTATTCACATTATTTACAATCCGGGTGGTGGGATGTGGAGGGGGTTGGGGCGGGGGGGTTAGGTTTGGTTGATATCAGCACTTCAGTCATCAACAATAATATAATCTGAGAAATGGACATTGAAACAGTGTAGGTCTGACTTCGTAGGATATGTACAGTGAGCAGTGATATATATATATAAATACTCCCAGCATAGTATCTGAAGGACCTATTCTTCATCTGTCATAATCAAACAGAAACCCATTATTATTAAAATGTTTAAGATATGAAAGTGAGCGGAATATGAACAATCAAACTAATTTCCTCTGAGGACCGCACTTTTCTTTTATTTCCAAATCATCCTGTGGGCTCATTTCTCAGGGTTCGTAATTAAATTGTATTTGGTTTTAAAATATACATAAATGTAAAGTTGTTTTCTCCGTTTGTGGGAAACTGCAATCCATCACATTTTTCTAATGTTTCTCAAAATGTACTGCGCATCTTTCCCTTGACCAGTTCCCTGTTTTGTTTCTATCCAGGCTTTTATTTTGGTAGAGCACCTTGCGTCACGTGACCAAAGATTGACCAATAGAAACACAGAGTGCAATAGTTTGCGGAAGTTTCCCCCTGACCGTGTCGTCTTTTAACGCGGTGACGAAAACTATTTTGTTTTAAATGATAGTAGGAACGGGAGGCCAATGTTATAGTTGAATTATTTATTGTCAAGTCTATATTCCACGGTCACACCGACCGTAACAGTAATGTCCAAATCGAAATCATCGCGGCATCTAAAAGAAAATGATTGCAAACAGTTGCCGATCTACCAGCACAAAGCCAAACTGATCCAGGTGGTGAAAGAAAGCACTTTTTTGGTGGTCACAGGTGAGACAGGCAGTGGGAAAACGACACAGCTTCCACAGTACTTACACGGAGCAGGTAAGCCCTTTTCTGTGTTTATTTATAAGTATGCAGATGTCAAACACGTGATCTTAGTTCATGGTGTTCATCGGTTTTGATGTTGTGTTTACCTGTCAGGTTTTTGTAAAAATGGCAAAATATGCGTTACCCAGCCCCGCCGGGTGGCTGCCATTACGGTGGCTCAGAGGGTAGCCCAGGAGATGCAGTGCACTCTGGGTAAAAAGGTGGGCTACCAGGTGCGCTTCGACGACTGCACGTCACAGGTGAGAGACCACGCCCACAAGCATGTCTGTCTTCTGTTGTGAGATGGTGATGCCATGATGGTTTTTGAGGCAGGACACGGAGGTGAAATACATGACGGATGGCTGTTTGCTCAGAGAGGTTCTGGCAGACCCGGGACTGGCTCAGTATGGTGTGGTGGTCCTGGATGAGGTCCATGAGCGAAGCCTCAACACAGTGAGTTGCCACACAAAAGCATGAGAGACACTAATGAGGAAAATAGCTTTGAAGTAGTAAATATAGATTTACAGTACCTTTTATGCTCATAAAATGTGTTTATAATGTATATTTTCTGCTGGATCTACTCTCTATTTTATGCTGCAGCTGTTACATATACTGTAATTTTGTACATGGTAATTGTTATATATTGTATATATGATATAAACATATAATATAAGTCCCACCTCCAAAGACATGCACCTGGGGATAGGCTGATTGGCAACACTAAATTGTCCCTAGTGTGTGAATGTGAGTGTGAATGTTGTTTGTCTATCTGTGTTGGCCCTGCGATGAGGTGGCGACTTGTCCAGGTTGTACACCGCCTTCCGCCCGAAGCAGCTGAGTTTGGCTCCAGCACCCCCCCGCGACCCCAAAAGGGACAAGTGGTAGAAAATGGATGGCTGGGTGGATATCAGTATATATCATATACTGCACATATATTATGTAAATATTACATATATGTTATATTTTATATTGCTACTACGGTACATTTTTAGTCTTATTTTATACCTGCATTGTCCTTTCCATCCTTTGTAACTGAGCTACTGTGTGGAACAATTTCCCTTGTGGATCATTAAAGTTTGTCTAAGTCTAAAAATATTAACTTAATAATAACATCCATTTCTACCGCGTGTCCCTTTCGGGGTCGCGGGGGGTCGCTGGAGCCTATCTCAGCTGCATTCGGGCGGAAGGCGGGGTACAGCTTGGACAAGTCGCCACCTCATCGCAGGGCCAACACAGATAGACAGACAGACAACATTCACACTCACATTCACACACTAGGGCCAATTTTAGTGTTGCCAATCAACCTATCCCCAGGTGCATGTTTTTGGAGGTGGGAGGAAGCCGGAGTACCCGGAGGGAACCCACGCAGTCACGGGGAGAACATGCAAACTCCACACAGAAAGATCTCGAGCCCGGGATTGAACTCAGGACCTTCGTATTGTGAGGCACATGCTGCCCATGAGAGACACTAATGGGAAAAATAGCTATAACACTGTCATTTTGAAGTAGTAAATATAAATAAAAAAAATCCACTGTAAATTTACAGTACCTTTCCTCCATCTATCCATTTTCTACTGCTTGTCCCTTTTCGGGGTCGCGGGGGGTGCTGAAGGCTAGCTCAGCTGCATTTGATTTTCCTTATTCTGGCACGTACCACTATAATATATGTCTTAAAAAACTTTAAAATAAGAAGTTCATTCCTGTAGTTTTTTTCTTGCACTAGTCCTGCTTTATTCTCATAAACATTTACATTATTAAGCACCAAAGGGACATGCTATAGGAAAAGGATGGAAGAAAATAAAACAACTTTTTTGTTGAAAATTACAACATTGTTCTTGTTCAGGTGTGATATTACTATTATTATTATTATTATTATTATTATCATTATTATTATTATTATTATTATTATTGCCCTTTCTACTACAGTGGCTTGGCAAGTACTCTAGGTGAGGCATATTTAACGTGATTGTTTATATCTTAGGATATCCTCCTGGGCTTACTGAAGAAGGTCTTCTCTGATCCCGCTGAGGCAATGAGGGGACGCTCTTTCCCACTGAAGGTGGTGGTGATGTCGGCCACCTTGGAAACGGAGAAGCTTTCTGCCTTTCTCGGGGGATGTCCTGTATTCACTATACCTGGGAGGACTTTTCCTGTCACGTGCACATTTGGCAACGCTGTAGGACCAAAGAACTTGGACAGCATGGGTTATGTGAAAGAGGTATGTAACGGTATCTATCGAACGAGATTCAAAGCTTGGTGTTTTGATACAACTCTTTTTTTTATCGTACTTTGCTGCCCAGGTTGTGTCTTTGGCGCTGGATGTCCACACTAGTGAGATGGCAGGAGACATTCTGGTGTTTTTAACCGGTTGGCCATATTCTCTCTTTTACAGCATGAACGTAAAACTATAGACTGATTTGTGACTTTATTAGGAAAGCTTTTTTTTTTTTGACACTTAATTTATGTACATGAAATTTTTGCGTTTGAATTTTGTGAACTGAAACAAATTGAATTTAATTGGAAAAAAATTGTTGGCAAAATTGAGTGTATAAAAATTAAGTGTTTTAAATTCAATGTATAAAAATTCAGTGTTTTAAAAATGTACTGTATAAAACTTCATACTAAAAAAAGTCAGTGTTTTAAAATTCAGTGTAAAAAAAAATTCAGTGCTGAAATATTCAGTTTAAAAAAAATGTGCTGCTTCAAAAAGCAAGACTCAATAAGACTGAAGCAATCGATCCTGTCTCAGAACCAGCCAATGAGGTGCCAAGTTAGTTTAAAAACAGACATTTTATGCACTGAATTTTTAAACACTGAATTATTTTTACATTGAGTCTTTATACACAGATTTTTTTTAACTCTGAATTTTAAAACACACACATTTTGCTCACATTTTTTTCCCAATTAAATTGTCAGTATAATTTGATGCAAAACAAAATTATGTTACATAAATTCAGTGTAAAAAAAAAAAAAAAGCTTTCCTAATAAAGACACAAATTAACCTCTATATAAAGCTTGTTAAATCCTAACCAATCAATCTGTGTTTGACAGGTCAGTTAGAAATCGAACGCGCCTGTGATTTGCTGTTTGAGAAAGCAGAATCTATTGACTACCGCTACGACGTGAAGGACAAAACAATGGAGGGGCTTCTTATTTTACCTCTCTACGGATCCATGCCTACTGGTAAATTACGACTATTTGATTATGGATTGAATTAAATTTCCAATTGATATACACGCTTGCCACCTCTTCCCAGATCAACAGCGGCAGATTTTTCAGCCTCCTCCTCCCGGAATAAGGAAGTGCGTTGTGGCCACAAACATCGCCGCTACATCTCTCACCATCGACGGCATCAAGTGAGTATTCTGCTTTGACACATTTATGGCGTTTAGAGTATGGTGTGACTTGATCACACTGTGCTTCCAGGTACATCATCGACAGCGGCTTTGTCAAACAACTCAACCACAACTCCAGGGTAGGAATGGACATTTTGGAAGTGGTGCCCATTTCTCAGTAAGTCACACCTCCTAAGAATTATTACTACAGTATATTTCAATATTTTAGTACCTACAAGGTAACAATTCAGCCTTGATGAGGGAATTTAGACAGTTTGAAAGTGTTTTTAGACAGGCTTACTGGTAACGCGCCATTTTGTGACCTGTGTGAAGTTGGCCCCCTTATCATGGCAAATTTGTTCGTTCTACGATTGTGCTGCAATTTCTTTTGTCTCGCTATTATAGTTTTTATGTTACCGGTATTAATGTTTTATTATTCATAACCTGACCTCCCCCTACCTTGTCAACATTTCCCCAAACTTGTCCCATTTGTTTGTGCTGGTTTCTGCTGCAAAAATTATTTGTCCAACTATTACAGTGTCTATGTTGTTAACCTAGTTATTATTCATATCTAGCCCCATAACATAAAAACTGTAATAGTTAGACCAATATTTTTTGCAGCACAAAGGAATGGGACAAGTTTGGAGGTGGGGGGTCTAGATCAGTGTTTTTCAACCACTGTGCCGGGGCCGTGAGATACAGTCTGGTGTGCCGTGGGAGATGATGTAATTTCACCTATTTGGGTTAAAAATATTTTTTGCAAACCAGTAATTATAATCGGCAAATAATGTGCCGTTGTTGAGTGTCTGTGCTGTCTAGAGCTCGGCAGAGTAACCGTGTAATACTCTTCCATATCAGTAGGTGGCAGCAGGTAGCTAATTGCTTTGTCCTGATTACAATATGCAGGCGACAGCGGGAGGCAGTGTGCAGGTAAAATGGTATCTAATGCTTAAACTGAAAAATAAACAAAAGATGAATGCCCCTAAAAAAATGGCATTGAAGCTTGGGGAAGGCTATGCAGAACAAAACTACAACTGAACTGGCGACAAAGTGAAGAAAAACAGAATGCTGGACTACAGCAAAGACTTACAGCGTGTGGAACAGACGGCGTCCACAAAGTACATCCGTTCATGACATGACGATCAACAATGTCCCCACAAAGAAGGATAAAAACAACTGAAATATTTTTGTTTGCTAAAACAAAGTAGGTGCGGGGAATAGTGCTTAAAGGAAGACATGAAACTGCTACAGGAAAATACCAACCAAACAGGAAAAGCCACCAAAATAGGAGCGCAAGACAAGAACTAAAACACTACACACAGGAAAACAGAAAAAACTCCAAATAAGTCAGGGCGTGATGTGGCAGGTCGTGACAGTACACCTACTTTGAGACAAGAGCTATAGTGATGCATGCTTGGTTATGGTTTAAAGTCATATCCAACGACTTTTTATTGTCAATATCGAGTTTCATATTTTAATTATTTCTGCTGGTGGTGTGCCTTTGGATTTTTTCAACGCAAAAAATGTGCCTCGGCTCAAAAAAGGTTGAAAAACACTGGTCTAGATGATGTCACTAGTCAGAAAATGTATTTTTAAAAACCGCAACGGCACAAACAAACATTTTCACAGCACAAACCAGCTTGTAAAAATCTCCCCAAACTTGCCCCTTTTCATTTGTTAGTTTCTGCTGCAAAAATTATTGGTCCAAGTATTATAGTTTTAATGTTGTTATTTATAAACAGCCCCATAAGATAACAATAATTGACAAAAGTTGTTTGTAGTATAAACATAGCACAAACAAACGAGACATGTTTGGAGGGATCTGACAAGGTGGGTGGGCTGGTTGATGTCACTTCAGAAAATGTATTTCAGAATAACTTAAAAACCGTACGGCACAAACGGAAATTTGTCAAAAGATGGAGCTAACTGTTTTAATGACATTCAGACTTTACTTAAATCAATAACGGAGCAGCATCTCCTCATCCGGAAACAACCACACCGGAAATGCGTCCCGTGAAAAACCGTCCGACCGGAACTCTAATAACTATAGTTCCTTGGGTGAATAATGTAAAGTCACTATACCGGTATGTTTTAGCGCTTTCATGGTGAGTTTACTGGAAGATATAAGTATGAACTTTACACTACTTTATATTAGAAATGGCAACAGCGGAGGATGAATGTCACATAACAAGAAAATAGAGAAAAAAAAGAAGCTTATCGACTACGGACTACAAAGGCGCGCAATTTTTCAGGATTTATGCAGATCCCAAATACAGATCAGCAGGTACCAGAAGGTAAGAAAAGTTGCCTTTACATAATATTGTGAAACAAAACGCCAGATAATATGTCTTACCTTATACACACACCATAGTAATACTCGTATATTGAAGCACATATAACGGTGCAGCTTACACTTATCTCTTATGTTTGACTGCCATCTACTGGTCACACTTATCATTACACCATGTACCAAATAAAATTGCTTCGAGATGGGCAAGCTCAACCAAACTTATTCCTTACATTAGGCACACCGGGTTATAAGGCGCACTGTCGAGTTTTGAGGGGAAAAAGGATATGAAGTGCGCCTTATAGTCCGGAAAATACGGTATTTTGGCTTAAAAAAAGGGATAAAAGTGAAGCTTTTCACATTGAAGCGCCGCTCTGGAAGAGGTGTTTTAAACATGGATAGCTAGCTAGCGGCTAAAGTCCATCTGCAGTCGGCAGTGTTTTATCTGCTTCTAAAACACTATTCATCGCGTCCATGTCTACAAATAAAGTACGTCTCTTCCAAGTATCATCCCTGCAGGAAGAGGAATAGCTAAACACACTACACATCATAGCTCACCGCTAACAGCAAGCTAGCGCAAACAAATGCTGTGGGTGAACTACACAGACAACAGCTGTAACGATACCATGTACAAGAGCCGTATATAGATGATATTACAATGATTACATCGATAGGTTTTATTATCTTCAAATCTTTTGTAATTTTTTATTGTTTATAAACTCAGGAAATGTGTCCCTGGACACATGAGAACTTTAATTATGACCAATGTATGACCCTGTAACTACCGTACTTGATATTGGATTCATACCAGAATTTGTGGTATCACCCAAAACTAATGTAAAGCATCCAAACAATAGACGAATAAGTGATTATTACATTTTAGCAGAAGTGTAGATAGAATCTGGTAAAACAGAAATTTAGCAGATATTAACAGTAAATGAACAAGTGGAGTCATAATCAATTTTCTACAGCTTGTCCCTCATAATTTTGGCAAAATAATATAAAGAAAAATGACACAATATGTTACCGCATACATCAGCAGCTAAATTAGGAGCCTCTGTTTGCTTACTTACTATTAAAAGACAAGTTGTCTTGTATGTTCACTATTTTATTTAATGACAACATTGTTATTTGATTGCAATAAGAAAGAAATACATGTTTAATATACCATAAGATTGTTAGTTCAAATTAAGCCAATAACATTTTGTTAGTGGTCCCCTTTATTTTGAAAAGTATCGAAATAGATTTTGGTACCGGTACCACATTTTTGTGTTTCGGGACAACCCGAATCCCTAGTATTGTGCACTTTATCCACTTTTTCCATGCACTGTAACTCTGCACCAGTGACGTGCGGTGAGGTTCATGGCTGGTGAGGCACTGACTTCATCACAGTCAGATTTACAAACATATGAACCCTAAAGAGTATCTTATTCACCATTTGATTGGCAGCAGTTAACGGGTTATGTTTAAAAGCTCATACCAGCATTCTTCCCTGCTTGGCACTCAGCATCAAGGGTTGGAATTGGGGGTTATTAAATCACCAAAAATTATTCCCGGGCGCGGCGCCGCCGCTGCCCACTGCTCCCCTCACCTACCAGGGGGTGATCAAGGGGATGGGTCAAATGCAGAGGACAAATTTCATTACACCTAGTGTGTGTGTGACAATCATTGGTACTTTAACTTAACTTTAACTTTACACATACAAACTGTAGCACACAAAAAAGCACATTTAATTAAAAAAAACGTTATTATGGTCTTACCTTTACTTATAAAATAAGTCCATGAGCCGCTGTTGTGCTGGATTAATGCACCCCCTGACGAGAGTGTTATATCAACTAAAGCCCTCACTTAAACTTTCCACGTGCAAGATTGAATCTATTTAAAAAAGTGTAACCGAGGGTTTATAAATTTCGCCTATACTGTATGAAACTACAAAATAACAAACACGGAGGCTCCAGTTTACACGAGGACCACTTTATTTACCTTCTTTCAAAAACTTCCGCTCCACTCCAACGTGTCATCACTTCCGCTTTTAGCGCCTTCAAAATAAGAGCTCAAGGCATATACTGTATAACAGCGCATAACAGGAACTTAACATCACAAAGAGGAAAGCCCATAAAAATAGGTTACAAAAGTTCTTTAATAAGAAGCCAAAAAGTGCAAAAACAATAATGTTCGTGTTGGAGGAGTTGTGAATTAGATACACCTGCAGTCTGCTGGTGTACCTAATGTTGTGGCCCTGCAGTCATTCACAACTCCTCCAACACGAACATTATTGTTTTTGCACTTTTTGGCTTCTTATGAAATAACTTTTTTAAATAGATTCAATTTTGCACGTGGAAAGTTTAAGTGTGGGCTTTAGTTGATATAACACTCCCGTCAGAGGTTGCCGTGCATTCTACGGCGGGGGTGCAGGAGGCGAGCCTCAGCCAGTGCTTCTTTTGCAGCCGTTTTATGATCACTCAGCACAAGAAATACTTTACACACATACAGTTGTTGACAAAATACACTGTACATTATATACCTCAGCTAACTAAACTATGGAAATGTATAATATAGTTCATATAGCAATACGGTCGCACTGCACAGCAGGCCAGCAGTTAGCCGAGTCCGCAATCCATGGTGAGGCACAACGCAGTGACGTGCCTCAACTGGCTGCTGTTCACCGCACCGTCTCTTCTCAGTATATGAACGGCAAATGTGAAAATTCAGCGATTTTAAATAAAAATAATCTAAAACGGGTGAAGTTAAATGGAAAATAACTTTATAGTATAATCACTGGATACATATAACAATTTAATAAAAATGTTTTCTTTTTACATTTTTTTTCTTTCCATGATGGCAGGTGAGGCCCCGCCTCACCTGCCTCTAGTGACTGCACGTCACTGCTCTGCACTTGTCCAACAGAATAGATGGCATCCATCACATACTACAATGTGACATTAGGTAATCAACAGGATGACACAAACATGAGCAACACTAGCGTAGCTATGTGAGCTACGGCACTAACATTAACGGCAAAATCATTCTAGGTGAGTCTGTTCGCTGAAGAAAAACAAGATGATCAAACTTATCTGTAGCTGACTAAGCGGATAGTTGGCACAGCTTGTTAAGATGTGTAGCAAAGCCTGTTGTTGCACAGCTGTCGTCTAAGAAGTGGCGAGCATATGCACCTAGCGGCCTCATCTTGCAAGGGGCTGGTCAAAGGGAGGTGGTTTTTCCCTCATGAACTTCAAAAGTAACTATTTAAGCGCCTCTTCTCTCAAAAGTAGAGCAAACAGGTGAGGGAGATGATCGATTTTAGGGCGTTTGTTGGAATATAAATAAGAAGTCCATTTAGGGCTGGGCGATATGACCTTTTATTAATATCTCAATATTTTTAGGCCATGTCACGATACACAATATATATCGTGATATTTTACCTTAGCCTTGAATGAACACTTGATGCATATAATCACAGCAGTATGATGATTCTATGTGTCTACATTAAAACATTCTTGTTCATACTTCATTAATATATGCTCATTTTAAACTTTCATGCAGAGAGGGAAATCACAACTAAGTCAATTTACCAAAACTGTATTTATTAAATAGTTATTAAGCAGTGGCACAAACATTCATGTCATTTCCAAAACAGAAAGTGCAAGATTGTCAGACATTTTAAAACAAGCTATGAGTGCACTTTTGTGCATGATGTCACTAAGATGACATATCAAAACAACACTAAATTAAAGTGCACTTTTTGTACAGAACACCACTACAATAGTTTAAAACAAATAAAGTGCACCTTTTGTGCATGATGTCACACAAGATATTTCAATAACTGTCAAATAAAAATTAGCTGCATAATAGGAAATCAAATAGTGTATGTCCTTCGCTATGCGGTAGGTTCCTGCGGACGTTATCTCCTTCTGTTGTTCACTATTTTTTTCATAAGGTGTTGATGTGGAAATGGTTGATTCGGCATTTTGTTGGTGTGGCACCGAATGTAGATGTTGACATGCAGAGTTTCAAGCGCTTTTCATTCTCTAGCGGGTGACTTTTCAAACGATGCTACATTAGCAGTGGTGTTACTTTTTGTAGCAACGCTTTTGCCGCATAATTGTTCAACATCTTCCCGCTTGAAGCCAAACCACCGCCAGACGATGGACCCCGTGCTGTTTTTCTTGGGAATTAATTCTTCCTTCATTTGTTACCAGATTCGCACCTTCTCTCTCTCTCGTATTACCACCCGCACCGCACCGTTAGCATCACAGCTAACGTTACCATGTCACTACCTGTCTGCTCCGCGGGAGCGTGTGACGTTGCACACGTGATGTATGTAAGAAGGTGCGCTTGTTTTAAGTCTCTGTGAGAAGGCGAGACAACAAAAAGTGAAAAAAGCCTGTAGTGTAATGCCCGCAGCTAAAAGCAACTGCGTGAGAACGTAAACTCGAATATCACGATATAGTCATTTTCTATATCGCACAGAGACAAACCTGTGATATATCGAGCATATCGATATATCGCCCAGCCCTAAGTCCATTGTTGCAAAGTAAGGAAAGTTGTCTGTTTTAGTTGGGGGGCATTCACATGTTGACTTGCTGCCGTTAGGAGTGAGGCTCAGCAGAGAGCGGGCCGAGCTGGAAGAACCTCAGCAGGGAGGTGTTTTCGCATCTACACAAAGGAATTCTGGGAAGAGTGCATGCCTGAATATACGATTCCAGAGATCCAGAGGACAAGTCTGACTGCAGTGATCCTCACGCTCAAGTGCCTGGGTGTCCATGATGTCATCAGGTACATGTGCCGTCTTACCTTGTTGTCAACATTGCAGTTATGATCTCGTTTAACTATCATTTCTCCACAGGTTCCCCTATCTGGACCCCCCAGAGGAGAGGTTCATCCTAGAGGCGTTGAAACAGCTCTACCAGTTTGACGCTATTGACAGGTGGATCACGCTTTTAACCAACGCTCTCTTGTGTTGCGCTCTTAATTGATGTGGTCTGTTCTGCTAGGAGGGGTCGGGTAACTCGCCTGGGCCAGCTGATGGTGGAGTTCCCTCTGCACCCGGGCCTCACCAGGGCTTTGCTCAAAGCCGCCTCACTCGGCTGCCAGGACCTGTTGCTTCCAGTGGCCGCTATGCTGTCTGTGGAGAATATCTTCATACGACCAGGTAATGTGACACTTTTCTGCAAGAGATCCATTTATTCTAAATGCAGTGGAACTTCAAGGTAACGTTTTCCATGCCAAGGACCCCAAACTAATGTAGAGATGGTGTGAGGACCCATTAAGGTATACATACAGTCGTGGTCAAAAGTTTACATACACGTGTAAAGAACATAATGTCATGTCTAGCTTGACACTAAAAGCTAGAGTGCTAATTTGTAGCTGGCGGCTAACGTAGCTAATCGCTAGCTGGCAACTGGCGCGCTAAATGCTAGTTGAAAGCTAGAGCGCAAATTGCTAACTGGTGGCTGGCCCCGCTAACCGCTAGCTTGCAACTGGTGTGGTAATTGCCATCCATCCATTTTCTACCGCTTGTCCCGTTCGGGGTCGCGGGGTTGCTGGAGCCTATCTCAGCTGCACACGGTGGCGCAGGGGTTAGTGCATGTGCCCATACTTGCCAACCTTGAGACCTCCGATTTCGGGAGGTGGGGGGCGTGGTTGGGGGCGTGGTTAAGAGGGGAGGAGTATATTTACAGCTAGAATTCACCAAGTCAAGTATTTCATATATATATATATATATATATATATAAGAAATACTTGACGAAATACTATGTCAAGTATTTCATATATATATATATATATATATATATATATATATATAAGAAATACTTGACTTTCAGTGAATTCTAGCTATAAATATATATTTATTTTATTATATATATATATATATATATATATATATATATATATATATATATATATATATATATATATATATATATATATATATATATATATATAAGAAATACTTGACGAAATACTAAGTCAAGTATTTCATATATATATATATATATATATATATATATATATATAAAAGAAATACATGACTTTCAGTGAATTCTAGCTATAAATATATATTTATTTTATTTTATATATATATATACATATATATATATATATATATATATATATATATATATATATATAAGAAATACTTGACGAAATACTAAGTCAAGTATTTCATATATATATATATATATATATATATATATATATATATATATATATATATATATATATATAATACAAGAAATACTTGACTTTCAGTGAATTCTAGCTATAAATGTATATTTATTTTATTATATATATTTATATATATATATAAAATAAAATAAACACTTGAATTTCAGTGTTCATTTATTTACACCTATACACACACATAACACTCATCTACTCATTGTTGAGTTAAGGGTTGAATTGTCCATCCTTGTTCTATTCTCTGTCACTATTTTTCGAACCATGCTGAACACCCTCTCTGATGATGCATTGCTGTGTGGCACGCACAAAAGTGCTTTCATCAAATGCACTAGATGGCAGTATTGTCCTGTTTAAGAGTGTCACAACATTGCTGTTTACGGCAGACGAACTGCTTTACGGTAGACAAAAACGTGACTGCCGTTGTTGTGTGTTGTTGCCGCGCTGGGAGGACGTTAATGAAACTGCCCAACAATAAACCCACATAAGAAACCAAGAACTCGCCCTCCATCATTCTACAGTTATAACGTGATTGGGCAGGTACGCTGTTTATATTGTGGGTTAGCGAACTCAGGTCCGCCTGAATTTCGGGAGATTTTCCGGAGAAAATTTGTCCCGGGAGGTTTTCGGGAGAGGCGCTGAATTTCGGGAGTCCCCCGGAAAATCCGGGAGGGTTGGCAAGTATGCATGTGCCTCACAATACGAAGGTCCTGAGTAGTCCTGAGTTCAATCCCGGGCTCAGGATCTTTCTGTGTGGAGTTTGCATGTTCTCCCCGTGACTGCGTGGGTTCCCTCCGGGTACTCCGGCTTCCTCCCACCTCCAAAAACATGCACCTGGGGATAGGTTGATTGGCAACACTAAATTGGCCCTAGTGTGTGAATGTGAGTGTGAATGTTGTCTGTCTATCTGTGTTGGCCCTGTGATGAGGTGGCGACTTGTCCAGGGTGTACCCCGCCTTCCGCCCATGTGGTAATTGCTCACAGGTAACTGGAGCGTTAATCGCTAGCTTAATTACTAACATGAATACAACTATATGATTATTTACTTGTGTATTTTTTTTTTTTTTAAACTGCAAGCTGCATTGAGTAAGGTGTCCCTGCTACTGTCGTTCCTAAATTACACACCTTTTATGTGTTATGTAATTGTTAGTGTATTTAAATACATCTAAATGTGAGGAAAAATTGTGTGGAAAAAATATGAATAATAATAACATAATGAATACCTCTGCTCGGAAGTGGTCGCAACCTGTTCCAGAAAACTGATCCATTTAAAACGTTGCCATAGGAAATCAGACCCAAATAAATATGTCCTCTTCATTAAAGCCTTTACTAAATGTACAGGAGAATCATTTCAAGATTTTTAACCGTCATATAAGTGTAAAAATAAGTGAACTACTGTTAACGAATACATGAAAATAATACAGTGTAAAAATAGATGTGCAATGTAAAAATAACATGCAGTGACACCCTGCCGACACATGAGCATGGTAGACAAAAGTATTGGGCCGTGGCTGGAGTCATTTGACCTGCATGCACTCTGCGGGTGCTTTGGAGCACGTTGTTGTCCACTTTACCATTTCTGATTTGTCTCCTCAAGGTCACCCTGAGAAGCAGAAAGAGGCCGATCAGTGTCACAGAGCGCTGGCGGCCGAGAGCGGCGGCATGAACGACTTTGCCACGCTTCTCTGCGTTTTCCAGCGGTGTCAATCCAGGTCGCCGTCACTTTCTCAAAATCACATTCTGTCTCTCTTTGTTTCGCTATTGACGCCACATACGCTCGTGTTCTCCAGTGAAAGGCCTTCTGTTTGGTGCAAGGACAATTGGATCCACTGGAGGGCGCTCAAATCGGCATTCAGCGTGGAGACGCAGCTGCGTGACATCCTCCTGCGCCTGCAAAAAGTAACACGGCACTTCTCAGGTTTGACAAGGAGCTGCCGTATTTCACGCTGCTTAATCCTCATGTTTAGAGGAGAGATTTCCCGGTGGAGAAGTTTGACGGCAATAAAAATGAACTCTTCCGACGATGCCTGTGCACAGGATACTTCACCAATGTTGCCAGAAGGTAATATGAAGACGTAATTGCGACGATAAATTTGAGATATTTACAGTTCATAACTTGTAGATCAGTTGGGAAGGTGTTCTGCACAATGGATGGCCACGGATCCATGGTTCACATCCATCCGTCGTCATCGGTAACATTTTGAAATGACATCTCTATCTAGCGTTATTGTTTCTAAATATCCTTGCTGTGGCTCTCAGCTGTTTGAGCAGGAGATGGAGCTGGACTGGATTCTCTTCCACGATGTGCTGGTGACATCGCGGGTCTACGTCAGGACCGTGTGTCCCATCAGATACGAGTGGGTGAAGGAGCTGCTGCCTAAACTGCACGAGGTGGACGTCTACGAGCTCAGCAGCGTGGCGAGACAGGAAGTGACCGATGAGGAGATGATCAAGTGGGAGAGCAGGGAAGCGGCTAAAAGGCAACCAGGTATTTTGGACCCATTTTAATTTGTCTAATGTCAAAGTAGGGCTGGGCGATATGGCCACTTTTTTAATATCTCGATATTTTTAGGCCATGTCACGATACACGATATATATCGCGATATTTTGCCTTAGCCTTGAATGAACACTTGATGCATATAATCACAGCAGTATGATGATTCTATGTGTCTACATTAACACATTCTTGTTCATACTTCATTAATATATGCTCATTTTAAACTTTCATGCAGAGAGGGAAATCACAACTAAGTCAATTGACCAATACTGTATTTATTAAACAGTTATTAAGCAGTGGCACAAACATTCATTGTCATTTCCAAAACAGAAAGTGCAAGATTGTCAGACATTTTAAAACAAGCTATGAGTGCACTTTTGTGCATGATGTCACTAAGATGACATATCAAAACCACACTAAATTAAAGTGCACTTTTTGTACAGAACGCCACTACAATAGTTTAAAACAGTGGTTCTTAACCTTGTTGGAGGTACCGATTCCCACCAGTTTCATATGCGCCTTCACCGAACCCTTCTTTAGTGAAAAATTAAATGTTGTTTTTTTTCAAATTCAAGACAAAGTGCATGAACTCACAACAAATTGTACACCTGCAAATCAGAGGGAAAATTGTTTGGGGGGTATCCCTAATACGCCGATAGGGACAAGTTTTTATTTAAACGATGAGTTGGGTGTGTCTTGAGCTCAGCGGCGGAGGCTCCGTCGAACCCCTGAAGCCGACTCACCGAACCCCTAGGGTTCGATCGAACCCAGATTAAGAACCACTGGTTTAAAACAAATAAAGTGCACTTTTGTGCATGTCACACAAGATATTTCAATAAGTGTCAAATAAAAATGAGCTGCATAATAGGAAATCAAATAGTGTATGTCCTTCGCTATGTGGTAGGTTCCTGAGGACGTTATCTCCTTCTGTTGTTGACTATTTTTTTCATACGGTGTTGATGTGGAAATGGTTGCCTCGGCATTTTGTTGGCGTTGTACCGAACGGAGATGTTGACATGCGGAGTTTCAAACACTCTTCATTCTCTAGCACAGTGGTCCCTAACCTTTTTGTAACTGCGGACCGGTCAACGCTTGATAATTTGTCCCACGGACCGGGGGGGGGGGGTAGTATGGTATTTATTTTTATTTTGTCATAAAAAAAATACAATCATGCGTGCTTACGGATTGTATCCCTGCAGACTGTATTGATCTATAATGATATATAATGTAGGAACCAGAAATATTAATAACAGAAAGAAACAATCCTTTTCTGCGAATGAGTGTGAATGGGGAAGGGAGGTTTTTTGGGTTAGTGCACTAATTGTAAGTGTATCTTGTGTTTTTTATGTTGATTTAATTTTTTTTTTTAAATGTTATTTTTTTATTTTTTATTTCTTGTGCGGCCAATCGATCCACAGACCGGTACCAGGCCGCGGCCCGGAGGTTGGGGACTACTGCTCTAGCGGGTGACTTTTCAAATGATGCTACATATTAACAGTAATGCTACTCTTTGTAGCAACGCTTTTGCCCCACACTTGACAAATTACGGTTGTCTGTTCGACATTTTCCCACTTGAAGCCAAACCACCGCCAGACGATGGACCTCCTGCTGTTTTTCTTGGGAATTAATTCTTCCTCCATTTGTTACCAGATTCGCACCTCTCTCTCGTATCACCACTCGCACCACAGCTAACGTTACCCATGCCTCTACCTCTCTGCTCTGCGAGGGCGTATACGTATGTGACGTATGTAAGAAGGTGCGCTTGTTTTATGTCTCTGTAAGAAGGAGAGACAAGAAATAGTGAGAAGAGCCTGTAGTGTAATGCCTGCAGCTAAAAGCAACTGTGTGAGGACGTATACTGGAATATCACGATATAGTCATTTTCTTTATCGCACAGAGATAAACCCGCGATATATCGAGTATATCGATATATCGCCCAGCCCTATGTCAAAGGGGAACTGCACTTTTTTTTCTTATTATTTGCCTATCGTTCACAATCCCTATCTAAGACACGTTTTTCTTTTTATTAATGCGTTCTAATTCGTAAAATAGTTCAAGTACCTCGGGGTCTTGTTCACAAGTGAGGGAATTTACCAGTCGAACTACGTCCCTATCCTCTTACCTACGGTCATGAGCTTTAAATAGTATAGCAAATGTTTCGAAGCTTCTGTGAAATGAATACGCCGCGTATGCTTAAAATGAGCAAAATACGTAAATATTACCTTTTATAAATGTGCCTGTTGCTACATTACATATATACTTAGAGCATGTATACAGAACATTGATGCAGGTTTTTGGATGTTTTTAGGGGGCTTTACAGGTGGAACAGAGCGACTTCCATTTGCTCCATTGTAAGCTGACTTTTGTTCCCATTTATTTACTAGTTAGAATGCATAAAATATATAATTTTTTTTTGATTCAAGAACTCTTTCATTCCGCACTCCATCCAGCTGTATAATCACTCACCATACAGCAATAGATGATATCTGTCTATTACCTGACACTTTTTATGTTAGCTACCTCTCTTTGTTTATTATGTATATTTTCTGCTGGATCTACTCTCTATTTTATGCTGCCCTTTTTTTGCTGCAGCTGTTACATATACAGTAATATTGTACATGGTAATTGGGATTTGTTATATATTGTATATATTATATAAAAATATAATAATATAATATATCAGTATATATTATAAACTGTATATATAATATATAAATACTACATATGTTATATTGGTACATTTTTAGTCTACTTTATACCTGCATTATCCTTTCCATCCTTACCCTTTCCATCCTTTGTAACTGAGCTACAGTGTGTAACAATATCCCTTGTGGATCAATACAGTTTGTCTAAGTCTAAAAACATGTGTGTTCTTGTCTTACGTATGAATTGTGAATGATACACACATTTTTTAAAAAGTGCAGTTCCCTAAGCATGTCATGCTTAGTTTGTTTTTTTGCATTTCTCCCCCCTTCCAGAAGTTTCTACTCAGGATCTCTTGAAGAAACTGGAGAAGCGAAATAACGAAAGTACCGTCAGTGACGCTCGCGCTCGCTACCTGCAGCGCAAGAAACAAAGACAACAGAACAGTAAAGCTCCCTGATGTTGGAACACCAGCGCCATGATGGACATGATGGACAATACCATATTTTTAAGCAGTATATCCTGACAATAAACATTTTGATACATTTTTTTTTAAATGTATTTTTGTCTTGATGTTCAGCAGTGAAGCAGCCCATTGCGACCCGACCTCGGATAAGCGGAAGAAGATGGATGGTATTTGTAACAGGCGACACCATAAATGCTCCAATTACCGGTAACACAATTTGAGTTAAGTGCCAGGTCTCATATGGATTTCTAATTAGTGGCTGTGTTCTGTTGAAATGAGTTACGTCGAAAAAAAAACTAGCAGTTGCAATATTCAAAAGCGGTGTATATCAATTTCCTCAACTGCATCAAAAAAATGCTATTTTAAGTTTCGATTTAGATATCAAAAAAACTTTTAAACTTTCGTCATGCTCTCCTGTTTGACAACAATAAAGTGTTATATTCTGTGTGTTATATTTAGTGTCAGGCATATTTAGCCATCAAGTAATGCTCACATATCGCTTGGTAGTCGGGCATGACTCTTGTCATAGTTACGGGGTGTCCAGACCTTTTCCAACAAGGGCCGCAGACTGAAAAGTCAAAGTATGCAGAGGCCATTTTTATATTTTGTAAAGAAAGAGACAGACACATTTAAAGTCAAAACCTTGTGTTTGTTTGTTATAAGTGACAACATTTATTATTAGTCCCAAAATGTCATATTTTTCTCATTACATTACGTCTTTCTGCTCTTTTGTTACATTTTTACTGTTTTTATTATTTTCCTATGTAAAAACAAACTATGGAAATTTTTACAATGGCCAAAAAAATAAAAATACTTGTTAAATAAAATATCTGCCTTGTTTTTAACGAATACTTAGGCCTACTAAGCTTTTGTATTTTAATGTCGGTCATTATGGTTTTCTGATGCGGTACTTGGTGAAAATAGTTTGAGAACCACTGCTGATTGGCAGTACTACATTGGCCCTCGCGTGTGAATGTCAGTGTGAATATTGTCTGTCTATCTGTGTTGGCCCTGCGATGAGGTGGCGACTTGTCCAGGGTGTACCCCGTCTTCCGCCCGTGTGCAGCTGGGGTATGCTCCAGCACCCCCGCAACCCCGTAAGGGACACGCGGTAGAAAATGGATGGATGTTCTACATGCTTAGTGGTCAAAAGACACTGTGCCAGAAATATACTTTAAAATAATTTAATTGAATCAACTATTTTGTCATTTCGATGGGTATTTAACTCGAGAAAACTTTCTCCCGTTTAGTATTGTTAGCGCATTCTGAAGGGTAGCTCACTTTGACAGAACACCTGTAGAACCCCCTGATGTACAGTACAGGCCAAAAGTTTGGACACCTTCTCATTTCAATGTGTTTTCTTTATTTTCATGACTATTTACCTTGTAGATTGTCACTGAAGGCATCAAAACTATGACACCTGTGAAGTGAAAACCCTTTTAGGTGACTACCTCTTGAAGCGCATCGAGAGAATGCCAAGAGTGTGCAAAGCAGTAATCAGAGCAAAGGGTGGCTATTTTGAAGAAACTATAATATAAAACATGTTTTCAGTTATTTCACCTTTTTTTTGTTAAGTACATAACTCCACATGTGTTCATTCATAGTTGTGATGCCTTCAGTGACAATCTACAATGTAAATAGTCATGAAAATAAAGAAAACCCATTGAATGAGAAGGTGTGTCCAAACTTTTGGCCTGTACTGTAGTTTGTATTAATTACACAAGATGGCAGTAGCTGTATTGTAAGTGTGTCATTTGGGGGATGCTCGAACAGTCCCTTCCTATGCACTTTCATTGAGAAAGTGTTGAGAGTGATTTATAGTCCACCTTACCTGTTCAAAAGCAACACTCCGGCCATTGCATCCGTTTTTAAATCGTTATCTTTTCCGGGTGGTAACGCCTGTATGAGACAGCTATGATTGACAAAATGAAAGCCTTTCCTATGGCACGTGGGGAATGTTTTACAAAGTTTAACTTTTAATTGTGTGTGAGTGTGAATGTTGTCTGTCTATCTGTGTTGGCCCTGTGATGAGGTGGCGACTTGTCCAGGGTGTACACCGCCTTCCGCCCGATTGTAGCTGAGATAGGCTACAGCACCCCCCCGCGACCCAGAAAGGGACAAGCGGTAGAAAATGGATGGATGGATGGAACTTGTAATTGTGACATTTATTGGAAATCTGTTTTCTCAGATCTCTATGGCAGTCATTGGCGTTGTTAGGCCTATTTTAGGGAGGCTTAAGTCCCCCTAAAATATTCTTAAGGCCCCCTAAATAATTTGGTGTTATATTTATTATGCTATTTTCTTTTTTTTTTACAAATACATGCCGACATATTCATTATAAAGTGGCCCGAATATTAGTTTAAATAAATAATCATATAACCTGTCATAATTCACTCAGTTTCCCCTCACTTCATAGCATAAGGTAGAGAGCCCCTTTAGTGCGTTGGTATCCAATCCATCCCACTTGTTCATATAGAAAATGCTCACATCACTCAAAATCCAGTCCACATTTTCTCTGCGACCTTGCTTGCGGTCCTTGGTCTTGTTCATATAGAATATGCCCACATCACTCAAAATCCAGTCTGCATTTTCTCTGCGACCTTGCTTGCGGTCCTTGGACTTGTTCATATAGAAAATGCCCACATCACTCAAAATCCAGTCCGCATTTTCTCTGCGACCTTGCTTGCGGTCCTGCAGGTGTACGAAGCACATTAGCACACAGCACTGCAGAACAAGAACGTGAACGGATGCAAAATGGACATAAGAAACTTTTTCAAGAAAGTAAGTATTCATCACTAAAAAAATGGCTTATCAATAAGCCATTTGTTTTATTTTTTATTTATTACAACGCCAAAATAGGTCTAACCACGCCAATGGTTGTAATTCTGTAGCACTTTGAGATTTGGAATCAAATGTAAAGTAGATTACAAATACAATCTATTATATAAATAAATAATATATATATATATGTCCTTACGTAACATCACCAGAATGATTGACAATTAGGAGGACCAATAGTCAACATGATCCACCCAGAAATAAATAAAACAAATGGCTTATCGATAGGCCATTTAAAAAAAAAAAAGTTTTAATATTTATTTATATGTATCATTATTCTCCTACTCACCTTTCCAGTAGAGGCCTCTCCCCTCTCACTTTCTGTGCTCCTCTGCCCTGACTCCTACAGGTCAATCGGGTTTGTGGAGTGATTGTTATTATTATCTACTGATGATAGTCATACGTGAATGAGCTCAGCTCCTGTTCTCCTCCATGTGTAAAGTGAGAAACACAGCTGATGCTCCAGAAGGAAGTAACCCCAAAGATAGCAAATGGTAAAAAAGAGTGCACATTTAACTTTATAAATAACCAGGACCTTCATGATGCATTTTAGGCTAACTAATGTAACTTTTTATCAAACACAGACCTGGTGTAAAGTGGAGCTAATACATTTTACTACAAGCAGTGATGAATACTTACTTTCTTGAAAAAGTTTCTCATGTCCATTTTGCATCCGTTCACGTTCTTGTTCTGCGGTGCTGTGTGCTAATGTGCTTCGTACACCCGCAGGACCGCAAGAAAGGGCGCAGAGAAAATGCGGACTGGATTTTGAGTGATGTGGGCATTTTCTATATGAACAAGTCCAAGGACCGCAAGCAAGGTCGCAGAGAAAATGCGGACGGATTTTAAGTGATGTGGGCATTTTCTATATGAACAAGACCAAGGACCGCAAGCAAGATCGCAGAGAAAATGTGGACTGGATTTTGAGTTATGTGGGCATTTTCTATATGAACAAGTCCAATGACCGCAAGAAAGGTCGCAAAGAAAATGTGGACTGGATTTTGAGTGATGTGAGCATTTTCTATATGAACAAGTGGAATGGATTGGATACCGACGCACTAAAGGGGCTCTCTACCTTACGCTATGAAGTGAGGGGAAACTGAGTGAATAATGACAGGTTATATGATTATTTATTCAAACTCATATTCGGGCCACTTTATAATGAATATGTCGGCATGTATTTGTAAAATAATAATAATTAAAAAAAAATAATAATAAATATAACACCAAATTATTTAGGGGGGCTTAAGAATATTTTAGGGGGGCTTGAATAGGCCTAACAACGGCAATGTTGCAAAGGTAAAATTCCTTTTCTAATTATGCAGGTGCATGTTTTGCATCGTCCGACGTCGGACTCCTACGTCACTTCCGGTAGTAGTCGCCTCCGGGGCTCCTGTGCTGTCTGGGAGGGGACGGACGGAGGGCTTTCACGCAGGAGCACCAGGCACCGAGAAACTTACCTCACTAAAAAAAAAAAAATAACACAAACCAGCAGTTGAACAATATTTATAAACGCTCGCTAGCCAAGAGAGTGGCGACCCTGAGGACTTGGCTGTTTTTTTTTCTTTCGCTGGCACGCTTCGGTGACGAGCACGCCGCCTGCTTGCTGTTATTGTGAGAGGAAAAACAAGCTAGTCCGCTAAAGCTGTGTGATCATTGACAGAGTTCAATACACACAAGCTGACCGTGATAACCGGCGGAAGCAGCCTGCTTCTGGAGCTCCTCGGCAACCGACGGTCGGAAATATCCCCCCCCAACCCCCCACAAGCTGCGGTAAGTTAAATGATTAAATAAACAAACACGCCGTGGTGTGATTGTAAGAAGCAAGAGAGCTGAGGTGGGATAGCTCGCATGCTAACTAGCCGTTAGCCTGGAAGCTATCCTGAGTTAGCTGTTGCTTTTGTTCCCTAATTATCGTTCTCGTTCCCTAATGGCGTATGGGGGATCAATGCCAGTCCACTAAAAACAGCAGTTATGTTGCACAAACTAGTTTATGTTTAAAGTAAGCGTGGAAAGCTGTTAAGTTGTTCCGGACCCGAGCGACACCCTATGCTGACCCGTGTTAGCTTAGCTCGTAGCCTCCAAGCGGATGAAGACGTGTTATGGGACTGTTATGTGGCACGCTCGTGGCTCTCGTCAAGTGCACTTTTTTACAAGTTTTATTGTAACAACAAAAGGACATTTCGTGTGACATTAATGGGGTTGTTGTTTCTTTTTAACCAGGTCTGCTTTTTGTCATGATGGTAGTTGCTTAACGGTTTGTTGTGCTCCATATGTTTGGTCTAAAAAAACTCACCAGTGGACATGGTGTTCCACAGGTCCATTTACAAAAATTGGCACTTTATTTTTGTAAAACCCCACCTCTTTTCCTTCATGATATTATGACTTTATTCTCACACAAATCAGACATTTATTGAATTAGTTTTACTCTTGTTTATTTGTTTTAAAACCTTACACATTTATTAGACTTAGACAAACTGTAATGATCCACAAGGGAAATTTTTCCACACAGTAGCTCAGTTACAAGGATGGAAAGGACAATGCAGGTATAAATAGACTAAATATAGCGATACAAAACATAACATATATACGTAATATTTACATAATATATGTACAGTATATTGTATATACTGATATATTATATTATGTCTATATCATATATACAATATATAACAATTACCATGTACAATATTACAGTATATTTGACAGCTGCAGCATAAAATAGAGAGTAAATCCAGAAGAAAATAGACATTAAAAACTAAGAGAAGTAGCTAACATAGAAGGTGTCAGGTAATGGGCAGATATCAAATACTTCCTCATTCTCCGCCAATCATCTTTCAGGCACGGACGGCGTGTTTGTAAACATGGGAAAAACTAACATCAAATCCAAGCCACACGAACATAAAACATTCACATGGTCGTTACAGTATGAATTAATATATATAGCCTATTATTTGTGCATTATTGACAAGTCATGCACCAAAAACTTGACCACCAAAAAAATACTTTGATTACCGAAACGCACGCCATCTTGACCGTCCTGAGCGTTGTCAGCTAGTTTGAAATGTAGACATAATTTTCATATATATATTGCAGATATACCTGCGGACAGCCATCTACAAAATGTGCAAATATTTAAAAGTACAATGGCGGCTTTGAAGAAGAGACAGTCCAACAAGAGTAGGGCTGCAACTAACAACTAATTTGATAATCGATTAATCTGTCGATAATTACTTGGATTAATCGATTAATAATCAGATAAAAAAGACAAACTACATTTCTATCTTTTCCAGTATTTTATTGGAAAAAACAGCATACTGGCACCATACTTATTTTGATTTTTGTTTCTCAGCTGTTTGTAAATGTTGCAGTTTATAAAAATAAAAAAAAAAAAAAGTAGCCTCTGCGCATGCACATAGCATAGATCCAACGAATCGATGACTAAATTAAACGCCAACTATTTTTTTAATCGATTAGTTGTTGCAGTCCTAAACTAGAGCAACAGCACCAAGCAAGTGTGACATCATGCTCACTACAGTGAGCATCTTTAGTCAGCGACATCGAGGGACTGAACTTTGGAGTCTCTAATTACATTTTATATTCACTCCGGAAGAAGATGCTACATTTCTTGTTAGTTGTTTTAATTTAAAAAAAAAAAGAAAAGTCTGGAAACATTAGAAGAAATCTCAACAAAGTACAATGTACAAAAAGCAGCAACAATTGAACATTTGGCAAAAAGATAAAAAAAAGAAGATAACTCATCAAAACAGATTTGTATGAAATGTAAGTATACATTTTTTGAGCCTTTTGAAAGAAAATCATACATACTTGCCAACCTTGAGACCTCCGATTTCGGGAGGTGGGGGTGGGGGGCGGGGGCGTGGTTGGGAGCGTGGTTAAGAGGGGAGGAGTATATTTACAGCTAGAATTCACCAAGTCAAGTATTTCATATATATATATATATATATATATATATATATATATATATATATATATATAGTGAATTCTATATATAGTGAATTCTAGCTATATGTATATATATATTTATTTTATTATATATATATATATATAAATAAGAGAAATAGTTGCATTTCAGTGTTCATTTATTTACACATATACACACACATAACACTCATCTACTCATTGTTGAGTTAAGGGTTGAATTGTCCATCCTTGTTCTATTCTCTGTCACTATTTTTCTAACCATGCTGAACACCCTCTCTGATGATGCATTCTGCTTCGTCTCCTTGTTGTGTGCGCAGTTGTGCACTGCACTCTCTAAAAGCCGTAAATGTTATTGTCACATATGCATGTACAGTAGATGGCAGTATTGTCCTGTTTAAGAGTGTCACAACATTGCTGTTTACGGCAGACGAACTGCTTTACGGTAGACGAAAACGTGAGTGTGTTGTTGTGTGTTGTTACCGCGCTGGGAGGACGTTGATGAAACTGCCTAACAATAAACCCACATAAGAAACCAAGAACTCGCCCTCGATCATTCTACAGTTATAACGTGATTGTGCCGGCACGCTATTTATATTGTGGGAAAGCGGACGTGAAAACAGGCTGTCGACACGTCACTCAGGTCCGCCTGAATTTCGGGAGATTTTCGGGAGAAAATTTGTCCCGGGAGGTTTTCGGGAGAGGCGCTGAATTTCGGGAGTCTCCCGGAAAAGCCGGGAAGGTTGGCAAGTATGATCATATCATAGCAAATTACTCAATGACATTATGGTTACCACGCCCTCACTGCCACAGGTATCTTGGCAATTTAGGGGAAACCCAGAATATTATGTTATTTTGTCAAACACTGGCTTACCCCACAAAATTGTAACATCTTTAAACTTTTAATATTTCAGCTTTTTAACTTAATTTTTTAAAACTTTTCCTCATTACAGACTTTTTTCTCTTATCCCAACTTTATACATGTAATCTCAAAACTTTATTCTCATATGATCGCAAGTATTCTTTTCAGAATATTGCAAGTTTATTCTACAAACCCCGTTTTCATATGAGTTGGGAAATTGTGTTAGATGTAAATATAAATTGAATACAATGATTTGCAAATCATTTTCAACCCATATTCAATTGAATGCACTACAAAGACAAGATATTTGATGTTCAAACTCATAAACTTTATTTTTTTTTGCAAATAATAATTAACTTAGAATTTCATGGCTGCAACACGTGCCAAAGTAGTTGGGAAAGGGCATGTTCACCACTGTGTTACATGGCCTTTCCTTTTAACGGCACTCAGTAAACGTTTGGGAACTGAGAAGACACATTTTTTAAGCTTTCCCATTCTTGCTTGATGTACAGCTTAAGTTGTTCAACAGTCCGTGGGTCTCTGTTGTGGTATTTTAGGCTTCATAATGCGCCACACATTTTCAATGGGAGACAGGTCTGGACTACAGGCAGGCCGGTCTAGTACCCACACTCTTTTACTATGAAGCCACGTTGATGTAACACATGGCTTGGCATTGTCTTGTTGAAATAAGCAGGGGCGTCCATGGTAACGTTGCTTGGATGGCAACATATGTTGCTTTAAAACCTGTATGTACCTTTCAGCATTAATGGCGCCTTCACAGATGTGTAAGTTACCCATGACTTGGGCATTAATACACCCCCATACCATCACAGATGCTGCCTTTTCAACTTTGCGCCTATAACAATCCGGATGGTTCTTTTCCTCTTTGGTCCGGAGGACACGACGTCCACAGTTTCCAAAAACAATTTGAAATGTGGACTCGTCAGACCACAGAACACTTTTCCATTTTGTATCAGTCCATCTTAGATGAGCTCAGGTCCAGCGAAGCCGACAGCGTTTCTGGGTGTTGTTGATAAACGTTTTTCGCCTTGCATAGGAGAGTTTTATCTTTCACTTACAGATTTAGCGACCAACTGTAGTTACTGACAGTGGGTTTCTGAAGTGCTCCTGAGCCCATGTGGTGATATCCTTTACACACTGATGTCACCTGTTGATGCAGTACAGCCTGAGGGATCGAAGGTCACAGGCTTAGCTGCTTACGTGCAGTGATTTCTCCAGATTCTCTGAACCTTTTGATGATATTACGGACCGTAGATGGTGAAATCCCTAAATTCCTTGCTATAGCTGGTTGAGAAAGGATTTTCTTAAACTGTTCAACAATTTGCTCACGCATTTGTTGACAAAGTGGTGACCCTCGCCCCATCCATGTTTGTGAATGACTGAGCATTTCATAGAATCTACTTTTATACCCAATAATGCACCCACCTGTTCCCAATTTGCCTGTTCACATGTGGGATGTTCCAAATAAGTGTTTGATGAGCATTCCTCAACTTTATCAGTATTTATTGCCACCTTTCCCAACTTCATTGTCACGTGTTGCTCGCATCAAATTCTAAAGTTAATGATTATTTGCAAAAAAAAAAAAATGTTTATCAGTTTGAACATCAAATATGTGGTCTTTGTAGCACATTCAACTGAATATGGGTTGAAAATGATTTGCAAATCATTGTATTCCGTTTATATTTACATCTAGCACAATTTCCCAACTCATATGGAAACGGGGTTTGTAGTATAATACTGACTTTTCCCTTAAGAATATTGTGATATTGTCACAATAACATCACCTTTTCTGTAAATATAACAACCCTATATGCGTAAAACTCTACTCTTTTCCTTGTATAATTTAGACTTTTTTCTTGAAGTACCATGGCTTTATTACTGTGAAATTTGGACTATTCCATTTGAGCTGTTGGACTATTGTACAAAACAATAAAGAGCATTACAGTACTCACTAATTGGAGAGCAGTGACATTACATTTGAGCTCTTCCTGGCACAACATGAGTAATGATAATATTAATATCTACTATTTCTAACTTAACGTGGACGTGGTATCAGTCATGCTACACTTTCCCATGGTGTTTGCCACTTGTCATAAATGTCAGATGGTCGGATAGGAAGGCGACAACTGAGCAGGACATGCACTTTTCTTTGTTGTGGGCTTGTGTTTCAACACAAGTCAAGGTAAGAAAATTATTGCGGAACGCTGCTTGCCGAGACGACCCGCAATTCACAGAAAGTGTCCTTTTGTCCTGGGAAATCACTTTTGCTCTCTGTGTGTGTTCACAAACGCCTCCCTGGCTGAAGTTTAACTCACTTTTAGCACAACCTGACCCATATCGTTATCATCGCTCACATATGCTGGTTGTTTGTTGTTGTTGCTGCTGTTTTGTTTCATGTTGCTCGATGACATTAATTCACACCAAAGTGTAGATGTTGATCACAAGTTTATGTCGTGAATAAACATAACATTTGCTTAATAGATACTCATTTATTTTAATTCTATAACTACTATTTTCTAATACACGGATTTGAAAGGCCTAGCCAAATACACTATTATTACTTTATTCTCCTACAATTTTGGTATTTTCCTTTTAAATATTGCATATTTATTCGCGCAATATCAGCACTGTTTTATCATACAAGTATTTCCTCACACTATTTTGACTTAAAGGGGTTCTATGCAACTTAACATAGGCTGCAAGAGCACGTAAACTACGCCCGATGTAACACACTTTTAACATATTAACTTTTTGTTTTGTCAACTAATGATAAGTTAGCAAAGTTTAGCTTCTAACGATAGCAATCATTGACTGTATGGCCTATCGTAACAATTGGACTGCAAATTGTTAGTTACTTTTTTGAGACAGCTTTTGTACGCGTGTACGAGATAGTGGTGAATGACAGCCTGAATGCCAAACTTTCCTATGGATTTCCTCAGGCAATTAGTAATCGTGAAAAATATAGATATTTAAAAAATACACAAGTTCTGTTAAACCACTAATGTTTACATAAGCTTTAGCCGATGGTGTTCTTTTTATATTTTTTGAAACATTACATTATTGTCATGAAGACTAAATGTTTTTTCCTATTTACATTTCCTTCCTTCTACCTGTCCATTATCTACCTCTTATCCCTCTTTATAATGATTGATTTATAATTGTTGTATATTATATGTATAATGATAGTGTTCTTGTAAAACAGTTTTTCCTTGAAAAAATATGACTTAAAGTTGTTACATATAAAATTAAATTTCCTTGTGTTTTAATACATATAAATTAGAAACAAGATATGACAATTTTTTTCTAGGGTTCTATGGTATACCGGTACTAATAAAGTACAGTGGTTCTTATGAATTAAAACAAGGTTTTCAGGATTTTTCTTGGCTCAAATTGAGGCAGAGGTGGTAGAATCCTAACCATGCGGCAGAATTTTAACGCAAAAAAGTTTAATTTTTTTTTTTTCAATTTACAGTAATATGGTGTAAAGAACACCGTAAAATGTATTGTCATTTTTATTAATTTGATGAGTAGTTTGCTGTAAAATCTTAAGTCAAGCATATATTTAAGTATTTATTTTTATTTAGGCAAAACATTTGATAATATACTGTAATATTTGTTGCAATAATGGATACTATTAAAGTTTAAAAGGCATGCATTTTCAAGCAGTACATATATTTTTTCTGTCTAAATGAAAAAAATCCATTAAATTTAGTGAGAAAATATTAAAGGCCTACTGAAATGAATTTTTTTTATTTAAACGGGGATAGCAGATCCATTCTATGTGTCATACTTGATAATTTCACGATATTGCCATATTTTTGCTGAAAGGATTTAGTATAGAACAACAACGATAAAGTTCGCAACTTTTGGTCACTGATAAAAAAAAAGCCTTGCCTGTACCGGAAGTAGCGTGACGTCACAAGTTGAAAGTCTCCTCACATTTCCCCATTGTTTACACCAGCAGCGAGATCGATTCGGACCGAGAAAGCGACGATTACCCCATTAATTTGAGCCAGGATGAAAGATTCGTGGATGAGGAACGTGAGAGTGAAGTATTAGAGTGCAGTGCAGGACGCATCTTTTTTCGCTCTGACCGTAACTTAGGTACAAGGGCTCATTGGATTCCACACTCTCTCCTTTTTCTATTTTGGATCACGGATTTGTATTTTAAACCACCTCGGATACTATATCCTCTTGAAAATGAGAGTCGAGAACGCGAAATGGACATTCACAGTGACTTTTATCTCCACGACAATACATCGGTGAAGCACTTTAGCTACGGAGCTAACGTGATAGCATCGGGCTTAACTGCAGATAGAAACAAAAGAAATAAACCCCTGACTGGAAGGATAGACAGAAAATCAACAATACTATTAAACCATGGACCTGTAACTACACGGTTAATGCTTTCCAGCCTGGCGAAGCTTAACAATGCTGTTGCTAACGACGCCATTGAATCTAACTTAGCTACGGACCTCGACAGAGCTACGATAAAAACATTAGCTCTCCACCTACGCCAACCCTCATCTGCTCATCAACACCGAAGCTCACCTGCGTTCCAGCGATCGACGGAGCGAAGAAGGACTTCACCCGATCATCGATGCGGTCGGCGGCTAGCGTCGGATAGCGCGTCTGCTATCCAAGTCAAAGTCCTCCTGGTTGTGTTGCTGTAGCCAGACACTAATATACCGATCGCATCTACAGCTTTCTTCTTTGCAGTCTCCATTGTTCATTAAACAAATTGCAAAAGATTCACCAACACAGATGTCCAGAATACTGTGGAATTTTGCGATGAAAACTGAGCTTTTTGTATTTGATACAATGGCGTCCCAATACTTCCGTTTCAACCATCGACGTGACGCGCATACGTCATCATTCCTAGACGTTTTCAACCGGAAGTTTCGCAGGAAATTTAAAATTGCACTTTATAAGTTAACCCGGCCGTATTGGCATGTGTTGATATATAAATTATCAGACTGCGTGGTCGGTAGTAGTGGGTTTCAGTAGGCCTTTAAGTACTTTGACACATCATTTCTAGTTGTTTGCCTGCCAGATAAAATGATGTCGCGGACCAGTTCTGGCCCCCGGGCCTTGAGTTTGACACCGGTGGCCTAAGCGCTTGCATAAGAGAATGATGGGCTCATAGCTTGTATGGTGGGGGCACTTTTGCTTGAGACACTCATAGATGATTTTGAAGCAGCCTTGAAGCGCTCTGTGGACAAAAATTTCCACATGTTGTCATCACCATGAATTATTACATTTTAACTGCCTGTTACGTTAATTTCTCTGCTCTGTTTCACCTGGACTCTTGACTTTCCTCCTAGCGAGATTGCTTTTTAAAATAGTGGCTGATTTCGCCTGCTATATCTGCAATGCTAAAAAACATAAACGTCACTCTGACACGGATGAAACTTATTTTTTTAAATAAACACGACATGCTTTTAATGCTTTCTTGGGGTAACTTTTAGTTGACCTTGTACTAGTCAATCTGTACCGTCATGAAACGCTACCTGATCCTATGCAAACTTCTAATGGAATATTAAATCAATCGATTTATTATAATTAGTCAAAAAAGGTTGAAAACCAAGCTAACACTACTAGCTGTGTTCACTTACCAGAGAAAAAATGTTCACAGTACAGTCTGGAGTGTTCTGTAGGAGTCCAGTGATCCCTCCGTATCATGCTTAGTATGGCAGAAATCCACTTGTTACGGCTGTCAACGTTATGCACCAAGTAGCGGCGAAAAACACCATTCGATCTGTTTCATCTTCGGTAGTTGCTGTCGATATAGCGCCTCTATAGTGGCGCAACGCTGCAACTGCAGTTAAAATACGAAGCTGCCGCAGAGGAACATCAATCGCTCAATCAACACAGCCGGAGCTTTACACTGAGTTGAGTGATATCAATCTGGCTGGGGGCGGCCGCCACACAATTTTAAACGCAGGAAAAAACTCTGCCATTACTATATCACCATTGAAAAATACTGGTGCTTTTTTTCATGGGCTTGGCGTGTCGTTGTGGTGACATTGCTGGTAATATGAGCCGTTAGGAAATCCAGTCACACATACTGTAGCACTTCTGTTAAAACAAAGCCAATAGTGACATTTTTTTGTGATGCCCTTTATTTTGAAAACTATCAACATATCAAATTGCATTTTGTTACTGGTACCAAAATATCAGTATCAGGACAACCCTCCTTTTTCCATAATTATGCTACTTTGTTGTCCTACAAACCCTGTTTCCATATGAGTTGGGAAATTGGGTTGGATGTAAATATAAACGGAATACATCCATCCATCTTCTTCCGCTTATCCGAGGTCGGGTCGCGGGGGCAGCAGCTTAAGCAGGGAAGCCCAGACTTCCCTCTCCCCAGCCACTTCGTCCAGCTCTTCCTGTGGGACCCCGAGGCGTTCCCAGGCCAGCCGGGAGACATAGTCTTCCCAACGTGTCCTGGGTCTTCCCCGCGGCCTCCTACCGGTGGGACGTGCCCTAAACACCTCCCTAGGGAGGCGTTCGGGTGGCATCCTGACCAGATGCCCGAACCACCTCATCTGGCTCCTCTCGATGTGGAGGAGCAGCGGCTTTACTTTGAGCTCCTCCCGTATGGCAGAGCTTCTCACCCTATCTCTAAGGGAGAGCCCTGCCACCCGGCGGAGGAAACTCATTTCGGCCGCTTGTACCCGTGATCTTGTCCTTTCGGTCATAACCCAAAGCTCATGACCATAGGTGAGGATGGGAACGTAGATCGACCGTTAAATTGAGAGCTTTGCCTTCCGGCTCAACTCCTTCTTCACCACAACGGATCGATACAGCGTCCGCATTACTGAAGACGCCGCACCGATCCGCCTGTCGATCTCACGATCCACTCTTCCCCCACTCGTGAACAAGACTCCGAGGTACTTGAACTCCTCCACTTGGGGCAAGATCTCCTCCCCAACCCGGAGATGGCACTCCACCCTTTTCCGGGCGAGAACCATGGACTCGGACTTGGAGGTGCTGATTCTCATCCCAGTCGCTTCACACTCAGCTGCGAACCGATCCAGTGAGAGCTGAAGATCCTGGCCAGATGAAGCCATCAGGACCACATCATCTGCAAAAAGCAGAGACCTAATCCTGCAGCCACCAAACCAGATCCCCTCAACGCCTTGACTGCGCCTAGAAATTCTGTCCATAAAAGTTATGAACAGAATCGGTGACAAAGGGCAGCCTTGGCGGAGTCCAACCCTCACTGGAAACGTGTCCGACTTACTACCGGCAATGCGGACCAAGCTCTGACACTGATCATACAGGGAGCGGACTGCCACAATCAGACAGTCCGATACCCCGTACTCTCTGAGCACTCCCCACAGGACTTCCCGAGGGACACGGTCGAATGCCTTCTCCAAGTCCACAAAACACATGTAGACTGGTTGGGCAAACTCCCATGAACCCTCAAGGACCCTGCCGAGAGTATAGAGCTGGTCCACAGTTCCACGACCAGGACGAAAACCACACTGTTCCTCCTGAATCCGAGGTTCGACTATCCAGCGTAGCCTCCTCTCCAGTACACCTGAATAGACCTTACCGGGAAGGCTGAGGAGTGTGATCCCACGATAGTTAGAACACACCCTCCGGTTCCCCTTCTTAAAGAGAGGAACCACCACCCCGGTCTGCCAATCCAGAGGTACCGCCCCCGATGTCCACGCGATGCTGCAGAGTCTTGTCAACCAAGACAGCCCCACAGCATCCAGAGCCTTAAGGAACTCCGGGCGGATCTCATCTACCCCCGGGGCCTTGCCACCGAGGAGCTTTTTAACTACCTCAGCAACCTCAGCCCCAGAAATAGGAGAGCCCACCACAGACTCCCCAGGCACTGCTTCCTCATAGGAAGACGTGTTGGTGGGATTGAGGAGGTCTTCGAAGTATTCTCTCCACCGATCCACAACATCCGCAGTCGAGGTCAGCAGAACACCATCCTCACCATACACGGTGTTGATAGTGCACTGCTTCCCCTTCCTGAGGCGGCGGATGGTGGACCAGAATTGCTTCGAAGCCGTCCGGAAGTCGTTTTCCATGGCCTCACCGAACTCCTCCCATGTCCGAGTTTTTGCCTCTGCGACCGCTGAATACGGAATACAATGATTTGCAAATCCTTTTCAACCCATATTCAATTGAATGCACTACAAAGACAAGATATTTGATGTTCAAACTCAAACTTGATTTTTTTTTGCAAACAATAATTAGAATTTCATGGCTGCAACACGTGCCAAAGTAGTTGGGAAAGGGCATGCTCACCACTGTGTTACATGGCCTTTCCTTTTAACGGCACTCAGTAAACGTTTGGGAACTGAGGAGACACATTTTTTAAGCTTTCCCATTCTTGCTTGATGTACAGCTTAAGTTGTTCAACAGTCCGGGGGTCTCTGTTGTGGTATTTTAGGCTTCATAGTGCGCCACACATTTTCAATGGGAGACAGGTCTGGACTACAGGCAGGCCAGTCTAGTACCCACACTCTTTTACTATGAAGCCACGTTGATGTAACACGTGGCTTGGCATTGTCTTGCTGAAATAAGCAGGGGCGTCCATGGTAACGTTGCTTGGATGGCAACATATGTTGCTCCAAAACCTGTATGTACCTTTCAGCATTAATGGCGCCTTCACAGATGTGTAAGTTACCCATGTCTTGGGCACTAATACACCCCCATACCATCACAGATGCTGGCTTTTACACTTTGCGCCTATAACAATCCGGATGGTTCTTTTCCTCGTTGGTCCGGAGGACACGACGTCCACAGTTTCCAAAAACAATTTGAAATGTGGACTCGTCAGACCACAGAACACTTTTCCACTTTGTATCAGTCCATCTTAGATGAGATCAGGCCCAGCGAAGCCGACAGCGTTTCTGGGTGTTGTTGATAAACGGTTTTCGCCTTGCATAGGAGAGTTTTAACTTGCACTTACTGTAGTTACTGACAGTGGGTTTCTGAAGTGCTCCTGAGCCCATGTGGTGATATCCTTTACACACTGATGTCACCTGTTGATGCAGTACAGCCTGAGGGATCGAAGGTCACAGGCTTAGCTGCTTACGTGCAGTGATTTCTCCAGATTCTCTGAACCTTTTGATGATATTACGGACCGTAGATGGTGAAATCCCTAAATTCCTTGCAATAGCTGGTTGAGAAAGGGTTTTCTTAAACTGTTCAACAATTTGCTCACACATTTGTTGACAAAGTGGTGACCCTCGCCCCATCCTTGTTTGTGAATAACTGAGCATTTCATGGAATCTACTTTTATACCAAATCATGGCACCCACCTGTTCCCAATTTGCCTGTTCACCTGTGGGATGTTCCAAATAAGTGTTTGATGAGCATTCCTCAACTTTATCAGTATTTATTGCCACCTTTCCCAACTTCTTTGTCACGTGTTGCTGGCATCAAATTCGAAAGTTAATGATTATTTGCAAAAAATTTTTTTTATCAGTTTGAACATCAAATATGTTGTCTTTGTAGCATATTCAACTGAATATGGGTTGAAAATGATTTGCAAATCATTGTATTCCGTTTATATTTACATTTAACACAATTTCCCAACTCATATGGAAACGGGGTTTGTACAATTTTCACATTTTGTCTCTTAATACTATAACTGTACTTATGTCACTAATGATTTTAGTCCCCACAATATTATGACTTGATTTAAACAAATTTCCCTCAAAATATTATCACATTGTGCTAGAGATATAACGATTCGGTTTAACAACGGTTCGATTCAAATCATAATTTAAGGGTAGGCCTGGGCGATATGGCCTAAAAATAAAATCTTACATTTACATTTTTATGTACAGAATTATTTCATTCAATACAGAAGTTTTATGGTTTTTTTTATTGATCTGATTGATTTTTATTACTATTTAATGATTATTGGTATTGATTTATTGGAGTTTATTTATTTACATGCAATGTGCAATACTACATTTTTATTTACGTAGGTATTTTTTTCCAAGATAGAAGTTCTCAGTTTGCACTTTATTAATTTCAATGTTGGAGATTATTTGAGTTTATTTGCATGCAATGTACAATGCAACATTTTTGTTTATATAAGTATTTTAGTCAAGCAGAATTATTGCCTTCCAGCGGAAGTTCCTAATTTAGTTCCATGAAAATGGCCTAAAAATAACATTATACAAATTTGAATTCAGCTAAGAGTAAAAGGCAATGTATGCTGTCATTTCAAACTACTATTTTTTGATCAAATAAAAGCAAAAATTGTTTTGAATTATCTCTGAATTGTATTCATTCGTTTGTTCAAAAAGAAGGAAAAAAACATAAATCGAATTATTTGGAGAAAAAAATCGGAGATTTTATTTTTACGCCATATCGCACAGGCTTACTGCATACTGGACACTCCAAGTGAAGTTGCCTATATTCCTGTTATTTCTTGTAAGAGTATTAGTTTTAAATTAATTATGGACATAAACAAGCAAGTAAACAACATTAATGGCCAAAACATTAACATCTTATTTTAACTAAGTGCAACCAACACTTTAGGTTTAATTAATAATAGGAAACCTTTTCTGCTCACATTTTCAGTATTCAAGAAATGTTCAATAAAAGTACAGTAACCAAAATTATAACAGTAGATTTTCCTGCTACTTCTGCTTTTGTTTTACAACATATAAATAATACAGTAATTATATAAAAAATAAATATGCCACCAACATATCTGTAAGTTGAAGTAACAAAAGGTTTGCCTGCTACTTTTTCTGTTGTTTTTGAACATCTTTTTTGTCTGTTTTTTGTTCGTCTATCATCAATCACATCACATTCGACCTCTTTTGACAACATCCTTGCGCTAACACAGACATGACAAGTCAACAAACATTCAAACTGTTACACTACTCATTTTAATAAACATCAGTGCATGAATATTTAACAAAAGAGCAAGTGAAATCCACTCCTACTTTGTGCTGCAGCTCCATGAACGCTGCTTTTGGCTGGGCGGCCGGCATGTGTGAAATACCATGGCGCAATAGGTGATTCGAGAAATTTGTCGTGTTACCATTGTTTTTTTATATATCCTACAAACAGTGAGCGACTTATTAAGAACATCTTTGTCTTTGCAAAAGCCCACACACACTGGATCACATTGGTGGCTTGTTCATTTCGTGTGTGTCTTCTTTTCTGCCGGTATCCGCCAAAGTGTTCTGATGGCGTGACAGACTTGTGTAAAGTTTAACCTCTCTATATATTTAAAAGTGCTAAAAAAAACTTTATTTAAAGTCGGCTGTTCTTAAAGCCAATGTTTTCTTTTCTAGTATCGATGAAATCGATTAATTACCTTTTAAAACGATGGTTGATCAATTTATATCTTCTGGAAAGCTAAATAGTAGATCACAGATCAATATACTTTTAGTTTTTTTTAATTATTTATAATTTTAGGAATATAAATCGATCTTTTGCGCTATCGATGAATTGTTACACCCCAACATTGTGCTTATTCGATAACATATTTTTCTTGGGATATTACTTTCATACAGTTTAGATTTCATGTATTTTCTTTTCCTACTCTTTTTATTGTATTGTAAATTACTACTCAAAAAGTTAAACCCTTTTCTCTGTAATATCATTACAGCATTATTGTAGTAAAACTACAATATTACCGTTCTAAACTGAAGTTGTTATTGTAGTAATTCTACTTTATTTTCATAGTATTTTATACATAGTATTTTTCATTGTAACCCTCAAAGGAGAACTGCACTTTTTGGGGAATTTTGCCTATTGTTCTCAATCAATATGAGAGACATGATGACTAATGTATTTTTTAATGTATTGTATCTCGTAAGTAAACGTAAATAAAAGTCAGCTTAAAACGGAGCCAATGGGAGGTCCTCTATTTTGCCCATAAAACCCAATAAATAACCTTTCAAAAACCACCAACAATACTCCATTTACATTTCGTGACTTGAATATTAACCAAGCATTAGTGGTATTGTTATTATATGCGGTAATGCAGATTAACTATTTATAGCGGCGCCATGATCACATGCTTGTGTGCCCATGTTGACATCATCGAGTCGTAAGCTGCTTCCTTGCTTGTGGAAGTTTATTGTAGATCATAAATCATGCCTTTCATAAGGATGTATTCCGACAAGTTGGTACACTTTGACAGCCAATTTAGACCCAGAATTGTAAGACCAACACAAAAGGACACTTGGTTCCACCCCACTTTTCTTCGCGAGGATTATGAATATATACCAATGTTATATCAATTAAAATCATAATGACAAGCCGACATTGTACAGTAAGTAATGTTTTATTATGTTTGTTGGCTCTCATGAATTTTGCAGTGAGTAATAATCAGTGATGTTGTTGAAAAAAAGCGAACGTTGTGATGCGTTTTTGTAATTAATGCGCTGCGTATGCTTAAAATGATGAAAATACAGTAATATTAAATATTATTATGAAGGTGCCTTTTACTACATTACATATTTACTTACCTCATGTATATAAAACTTTAATAGAGGTGTTTAGTAGTTGTATTAAGGGCTTTTATAGACAGAATAGAGAAGCTCCCATAGGCTCCATCGTAAGCAGACTTTTGATCGCATTTGTTTAATATTTAGAATGCATTAAAAAAAGAAAAACATTTGTTCTTGTCCCACATAAAGATTGTGAATGATAGGCAAAAAAAAGTGCAGTTCCCCTTTAATACTCCTTCGTAATTATCCAGCGTACATAACGTTTTTTTTTTGTCATACTACATTATCAGATAGCCTACCTATTCCTATTTTCTTTCCCACTACTCCTTTTCGGACATGCTGTAATGAAACAACTGGAAATATGTGATGCATTACATTGTGTTGTATGCATGTTCGAAACAAACTGAACTGAACTTTAGACACTGTTTTACTCCATTAAAGACAAGGCAAGACAAGTTTTAGAGCATAATTTGTACGCAAAAATAACAGTAAAATAATCATAAAAATAGTCATAATTCAAATTAAAATCATAAGAATCATAATACCGTAATGATCATAATTGAAATAAGCATCAAATAGTGCAGATAAATCAATCAATCAATCAATCAATGTTTATTTATATAGCCCTAAATCACAAGTGTCTCAAAGGGCTGCACAAGCCACAACGACATCCTCGGTACAAAGCCCACATAAGGGCAAGGAAAAACTCACCCCAGTGGGACGATAAAGTACTTTCAGTTGTCATATGCGCAATTAAATAATGCTATTCCAGATTTTAACACCATAAAACTGAAACACAGCCTCACCATGTTTAGTCCTGACTCTGGGCACCAGCAGGAGACCACTCCATGAGGTTCTCAGAGGCCGAAATGGTTCAGATAGTTCATATGGTTCTAATATGTCAAATATGTACTTTGACACAAGACCATGAAAATACTTGTACACAAGCAGAGCTGTTTTGAAGTCTATTCTCTGAGCAACAGGAAGCCAGTGGAGTGACCTAAGCACTGAACTAATATGGTCACATTTCCTGGTTCTAGTCAGGACTCAAGCAGTAGCATTCTGGTTGTACTGCAGCTGCTTTACAGCTTGGGCGAGTGAGAAGGCCATTACAGTAATCTAACCAACTGGAAACAAAGGCATGGATTAGTTTTTCTAAGTCTGCTTTGGACACTATTCCTCAGATTTGGTCATTTTTTTTTGTTTTTTATGTGGTAAAAATCTGCTGATGTTACTTAATGTGGCTTTTAAAGTTCAAGTCTGAGTCCATTATTACTCCTAGATTTCTAACCTGATTATTAGGTTTCAGGGAGAAGGTCTCAAGGTGAATCATCATAGTTACTCTGCTTTTGTGGGCCACAGACAATGTTTTTAGTTTTGTCCGACTTTGACGCGGCATGGTTTAGAATCAGATGGAAGAGCGGTCCTGCCAGCAATTCGATGGTTCCAAGTTCAATTCCAGATTCTGACATCCGATTTGCTGCCGCTGTGTCCTTGTGCAAGACACTTTACCCGCCTTGCTCCTAGTGCCACCCAGACTGGTTTAAATGTTGCTTGAAAATGTAGATAATGGGTTTCACAATGTAAAGCGTTTTGAGTCTGTATAGACAAAAACCACGACATGAATATAATTCACTTCATCTCACGAGCTGAAGAAAATTGTTATGCATCTACACGCTGATCTGTTCGATGCAGTGACAAAGTACATCAACAGGCCAACATTCACCTGCCGTCAGTGACAAGTAGATTGAAGTGTCACCTGCATAGTTGTGGTAAGACATATTGAAGCTGCATATTAGCTGGCCAAGTAGCAGCATGTACAAGTTGAACAATAGGGTCCCAGATTCAAACCATTTGGTCAGAGACATAGTTACCAATTCCAACAAAGTATGTCCTGTAATCGAGATAGGACTTGTACCAGTTAAGAGCAGAAGGAACTGTGTCAAAGGCAGCACTCAGGTCCAACAGAACCAAGACTGAGAATTTTCCTGTGTCTGTGTTCAGGCAGATGTAATTTGTCACTTCGATTAGAGAGGTTTCCGTGCTGTTTTGGGGCCTAAAGCCTGATTGAAAAGTTTTAAACACCTTTTTATGTAGAAGAAAGTCACTCAGCTCAGTTGGTACACAACTTATTCTAATACTTTGCCCAAAAATGGCAGATTTGATATGGGCGGGTAATTGTTCAGTACTGTGGCATCAGGACTACTTTTTTTAAGAGGGGCTTATTGACAGCAGTTTGTAAGGCCTTTGTAAATGTTCCAGTCTGGAGTGAGATGTAACTGGATTATACTTGTATAGCGCTTTCTACCTTAACTAAATGAGCGAATTGTGGTAACAAACTGCTCAGCACAGGCTTTAGAAATCTAGTACTGTATTTTTCTGAGTATAAATCGCTCCGGAGGATAAGGCGCACCGGCCGAAAATGCATAATAAAGAGGGAAAAAAACATATAAGTCGCACTGGAATATAAGTCGCATTTTTTGGGGAAATGTATTTGATTAAACCCAACACCAAGAATAGACATTTAAAATAAAATTTAGAATAAATAAAGAATAGTGAACAACAGGCTAAATAAGTGTATGTTATATGACGCATAAATAACCAACTGAGAACGTGCCTGGTATTTTAACGTAACATATTATGGTAAGAGTCATTCAAATAACTATAACATATAGAACATGCTATACGTTTACCAAACAATCTGTCACTCCTAATCGCTAAATCCGATGAAATCTTATACGTCTAGTCTCTTACGTGAATGAGCTAAATAATATTATTTGATATTTTACGGTAATGTGTTAATAATTTAACACATAAGTCGCTCCTGAGTATAAGTCGCACCCCCAGCCAAACTATGAAAAACAACTGCGACTTATAGTCCGAAAAATACGGTAGTTAACTCAACAAGGCAGCATGTTGATGGACTCAGACTGTGAATGATCTCTTTGACTGTTTTGGCAGTGACTGTAGTGATATGCGCCAGCTTTAGTTGTCTAGTTGGCTGCAGAATAGCTATTTGCTTTTGGGGAATTGTTGTATTTTTAACGCTTTGAACTTTATCATGAAAAATATTGCAAACTTATTACACTTCGATGTAGAAATGATTTCCAAGTTAAGTGAAGCTGGGGGGTTTGTTAATCTGTTTAGTCTAGCAAACAGGACACGAGAGGTGTTACTACAGTTTGTAAG